>NW_008657733.1:51886-67428 GCF_000695815.1 Acanthisitta chloris | reverse complement strand
GAACCTTTTTTTGCATACAAGCGGCTGGATGAAGGGAGGATGGGGACCCACACCAATCCTTTTGGTTAAATTAAATGTCTTGTTCAAGGTGAAAATGGATGCTTCTTTTGGTGTCTGAGCTTTGTAAACATGGCATCCAAACAAAATTAGAACTAACTGTCACCCTGAACCAACCATTGGAAGGGTTTTTTCAGAATATGTCAAAAGAAAAGGCACCCAGTTTTCTTCAATATTTTTTCTAGGGCTTTTTTCCTTTTCTTACTTTGAGCAACGCCAGCTGCTGTAAATGCTATTAATTCACATGATGCCCCAGCCAGTTTAGATGTGAAGTGTCCTAAGAAAAAGTGACCCAAGGAGAAATATCTCTCAGTTGATGTCCATGTCTCTATGAAAGAGGCGAAGACTAGCAGCAGGTGGGGAAAACACCTGATCTCAGGCCCAGTAACACCAATGGGCTTGGCCATCTGCAAGGGGAGCTGTGATGAGAAGGCTAACATTAGTGGTAGAGGCTTTGAAGCACCTACCAAATCTGCTGGTACTCGATTTTTGGCAGTCACTGAGGAACATTGTTAACATACAGTAAAAGAGTAATAATGACAAAATACTAGAGCACATGAACTGCACAGGAATCCCACACTTGGAATGGCAGGTGTTGGGTATATTACGTATGCTCTGAGTTACATACTGATGATAGGCAGTATTTGCAGGGGGAAGGATACAGTGATTGATTTATAATCCCATGTAGAGACTGATTTTTGTATTCTCCTCATTAACCCTCTGAAGTTCTACAAGTCCATGCCCAAGACGAAATCAGTGCACTCACCTTTCAGATCCCAACATAACAATGTGAAACCATCTAATAATATAGATGATCATCTAGTGAATGAGAGATGTGAAATATATTTTAGACCTTTGGACAATCTAAAAGGGAGCTGCTGTATGAACACTTCTAATGCCCTATACATTGTCCCATGGTCATCAAAGACCATTGCTTTGCCACATCCCAAGCATCCAACACTTGCTTCACAGCAGAATTTGTTATGACCCTCCTGAACCCAAATTCTCAAAGGTACTCAGTGATTTGGGGTGCCCAACTTCACAGAGTTGAAAAAATATCTTCTTGAAGTTAAGCACATTTGTAGTGGATAATGGCTCAGGCCTGGGTCCCATTTCTGGTGTGAGAATAAGGAAAGAAGATGAAGTGTCTGGATTTGACAAACAGACACAGAAGGGTGCATGGAATATGCAGGTACATTGTGCACACTCTGGATTCCTGGGGAGCATGCAGAAGGTGTCATTGTGCAGTGCCAAGGGATTGCTCTTTACTTCGAATATTTGTGTCTTTTGAGCAGGTGTTGTGCTTCCCTCTGCAAAGCAGCACTCCCCTGCAGCCTGATGACAGGCCCCTTAATGCAGAAGATGCAGGTTTTATTCCCAGACCTGTCAATCCAGTGCTCTCCACTGTGTCTCTCCCAAACCCATGTGCATCTTGGCTGGTTAGCCTGCAAACTCTTTGGAGCTCTGCTTTGTAACCCTGTGTGCTCTCTTAGAGTGCTTCCCAAGTGTATGCTTTTTGCCTCCCTGCCAGGGCTGGCAGGAATGTTTGAGGAGAGGAAATATGCCTGGACACCGTCAGGCTACATCGACCCTTAACACAAAACCGGTTGCTGGCAACACACTTTCGCATGGTACTGGGCAGGGTGTGTCTCTGCAACGGCTCTGTCTTGAAACTCAGTGTCAGTCACACTCCCTGGCCATCATCCGTCCTCCAACATGGGGATGCTGTCTTGAATGTCAAGAGTGAGCAGCTTGTTTTAAACATAGATTAAGGGGCTGTGACATTTGCCACCGGTTTTGGAGGTGCAAGGGATCCCAGTCCAGGCATGGCTGGTGCTCACTTGTGCAGTTGCATCCTGAGCTATTTTCATGCCAGCATAAGCTGTAACTCTCCCAGGTCAAAGTTGGCATGGGCAGAGGCAGTTAGCACTGGCAGCTGCTCCTGCTGCTTTGCCAGGGGAGAGGGTCATTTCTTTTCCCTTCCTCTTGCTACTTTGGCAGCTGCCGGGCTGGTACAGAGCTCCCCTCGCTGTCGGGAAGATGGGGAGCCGAGCTGGAGCCCCTGAAAGCTGGCAGCAGGCAATCAGGCAGCAGAGAGAGAGAGACTCTTATTAAGGGTAACCCTGGCTCTGGCTGACAATTGCTGACATCGTCATATTTAGCACCCGCATGCAGCGAGCCTGAGAGACGCTCACGCACTGGGTGAGCCAACTGCAAATTAATCGTCAGTTCATTACTGCTCTGTGTCTTTCATCCTGACAGCAGCCTTTCAAACGTGGATATAATTGGAAGGGTCCATGTGGCAGGAATTTGGTGAGGGCTGGGAGGGAGAGACCTCAGCTCCCCCTCTCCTTTCCTCTCTCTCCCTTTCTCAGGCTGAGTTCTGGGAACAAACGGCAAGCTTAGGACAGGCTGATGAAGGAAATTAATCTCTCCTACCCCTGTATCTCGTCCCTGCCACCTACACTCTTTGACATACGTTGAGGTCTTCATACCAGGAGATCCGTTTGCATCCAGGAGGTTCCCTCGAGCTATAATTACCCTCAGCTTACAAACAGTGTGCAGAGTAGCAGGGTTGCCTGTGAGAACTTGAATATGTGCATCATTGTTATTGCTGGTGGTGGGTATTACTGTTGTGGTTATTACTGTGCTGCTGGGAGGCCCCGTCACTGTGTTATGCAGGCAGAGTGTAAAGTGAATCTGCAGCCAGGGAGACTTTTACAGGCAAGGGCCAAGGCTGAGGAGCAGAGTTTGGAGTGTGGGGGGACATACATGATTCTCAGCATCCTTGGGAGCTCATTCTATGAAATAAGAAACAAGCCCTTGGGTTTCATTTGGCATGGCACAGAGCACCATTCTGTGCCTCGCTTTCCCTGATGGCTAGGGTGAGGTAAATATGCTCATTCTTGTCATGGGAAGAGTCAGCCCCAGGACATCATGGAGTGGAGTTAGTATCTGCTTCTCTAGAGCATATGTCAGGAGAGGGCTGCTCTGACACAGCTGTAGGGAATGAAATTGCCCCGGGAGTGGACATCCATGGCACTAGAAGTGTGGGGTGGCATTGAGTTTTTATTTGTGTTTTGACTGATATTAGGAAATGTTATTATAAGAAATTGTTGATGCAATCCCAATACCCTGTTTGCCACACTTGAACACAAAGGGAAGGGGTTTCTCAAAACTCTGGGTTTTAATAAGAAGGCATGCTTGTGGGCAAGTGATGGAGCTGGCTAGGGGTTTTCTTTTAGAAACCTCTTTGGAGGGAAACAGCATTGGAGCACTTCTGGGAAATTGTTTTCCTCCTTTTTTTCAACTTCTGCTAGTTGATGTGCAGGCATCTTTACAATGGCCTGCTCTGGTGCAACCATCCTCTCCAAGCTCCCTCTGCACAAGAGTCTGGCTCAGCCCTAGGGGAGGAAGCAGCTGAGGGTCCACAGAGGGGACCCAATAACAGACCGGCAAGGAAGGCTGGGGGGGGGTCAGTGCTGATCAGGTGCCTTCTGGAAAGGACCCAGGAAGGGTTAAGCACTTCCAACAACCTGTTTTGTGACTTCCTGAGTCGTGTTAATTTGCTTCCCTCAGTGGTCTAAAGGATGAGGCTGTGGTGTTTCTCCATGAGACAGAGGGAACCGTGCCATGGGGACTCTGGCCCCCCTTCACCGTGTCCACCCCCTGCTCCTCCCGTGCAAAAGTTATTGTCGTATTCGGTGGAGTCTCAGGTAGGCAGATGAATGGGAAATGTTCCTCTCCATTACTAGCTGCACTTGACTGGAGTCTCATTACATTACGATGGCGCTTTAGCAGGCGAATGGGCCTTGCGTCTGGGTTCCCAGCACCCCTCATACCTCCCTGATAACGTAAATTACCCTCCGCCTCATTGCCTCAAATGATCAAACATCAAATTGCTAGTAAAAAAAAAAAAAAAGAGGAAAAAAGAGAGAGAAAAAGAGAGAGAGGAGGGAAAGGAGAAAAGCTGAACAGAACCATGGGTTGAATCTAGATGGTTTGTCAGCAACAAGAGACGAGTCAGTGGCTCTTAAACACTTGCTAAAGATGAATCCATTGAAGGTTCTGAGCACTGTAATTTTGCTGACATGAAAGTACACCTGTAAAATCCAAACAATGCTTTATAATTCCAAATTACAATAGTCAAGACCTGCTACTTAATTCTTTTGATCCAGGGAGGGGGGACCCACACTCAACCTGTGTTTCTCCATCAACGGACTTCAGCAATGCTGAACAAGACAGAGAGGCAGAGACGTGCACACAGTACAGATTTGTTGTTGGTTTTGTGGTTGAACAATGTGCCAAATCCTCTGACCCCCTTTTATTCCCCACTTCCTGGCCCCTGACAAATTTTCCAAGCCAGAAGAATAGGTCCAGGATGAACAAAACAAGAAAGAGGAGAAAAAAGACAGGGAGAGGCATTGGGAGGGGAGGGAACAGCAGGTACACACAGGGCTGGTCGACTCCACACAGAAAAATATGGATCTCGGCAGGGTAACGAGGCGCAGTGGAAAGAGGAGGCTATACGTCTTTTCTCAGTATTTAAACGTGTGCTTAATATGGCGCTCAGTGGAATGGTTAATCTGCTAATGCTGGTAGTGTTTGCTGTAGTACTCAGAGAAATGTTTACTGCAGTATTTCATGGGGATTGTGTTCTGGATGGCACAAAAGGAGGAACCGCTCGAGCGTACCGGGAAAATGTTCATTGCAAAATATACTGGAATATTAAGGGGTTTATTTAGTGGCATACTTAGTATAATATGAAAAGAGTTAAGCACAGAGTGTTTTATTAATATTTTTGGGGTGTGGATGAATTTCAGTGCTCAGGAAGGTTATGGAGAAGCAATTCCAGCAAAGGCTGGTTTTATTCATAGATTTATAGATCTTAAGACCATAAAGGACTCTTGGATCAGCTAATCTGACCTTCTGTATAACACAGGTATATACAGTGTGGACATACCTCCTGATTCAGCAAAGCACTTTAAGCACTTGTTTAAATTTAAGCATTTGAGTTGCCCCATGGAAGGCAGAGAAAATAACCCTATTGAATCAATGGGACTATTCATGCTCTTAATGGGAAGTGGGTGTTTAGACATTTGCTGAATTGGGACCACAAGAAGATAATGCAGCTAAATGAGTAATTCATAGCCACCCATTTATTCAACTGCTTATGCCTTCTTTTCTGCTTGCGGATTGCTCTGGAGCCAATCGCCATTTCCTGCAATGTATTCATTGTTTGAAGTCATTCACTGAATAATTTCAGTGAAAACTCTTTCTTGATAGCTTGCTCATAAACAGTTCATTGTGGATATAGGAATATACGCATGTGCATTTTAAGAATGTGTGAGTGTGACACGTGTTTGCATCAAATATGTGAACACCCATGAATGTACACGCACAAATGCAGGCTTGGGATCTTCAGCTACAGTGAAAGACACAGTTCCCTGACACTGGTGAGGTTGTGCTGACTCTGATCAGCTCACTCACAAGCCAGCTTCCCAGTTTCAAGTTGCCTTTGTTTTCAGTGGAACCAAAATGTTTCTGACCCCTGGCTGCATGCAATGTATCTTGAGGTCCAGTTTCCAACACAAATATTTACCCAGGGAATTTTTTTCATGTGCTGTTGTGATTTTTCTCCTCTGTCTATTCATTGCCCTCTGATTTGCAACACATCCCTCACCATAAAGTGATTTGCTGGGAATTTTGCAGAAAGTAAAATGGAAGAAGGTACAAAATTAGTTGGAGTGAACTCAGCAAATTATCATCAGTGTTGGTATGTCTGTGCCAGGCCCTCCATTCCCTCTATTTACTCAACTTGTCATGAATCAGTTCTGAATTATTTTGAATGCTTTGCTTAGGGATTTTCCAAATCAGCCAGGGCATATCTTCTTCAAACAAGTGTGTTTGCAAACCGCTTGTGGCATGGCATCAGTCAATTAAGTGACATGGCATTTTTTAAACAAGAACAAAACTGAAGAGCAGGTACTATGAATGAGGCTGGAAGCTTCACTGGTGGAATTGTGTTTGTGCAGTGGCCAGCTCCAGTTCTCATGCAGACCTTACTGTGCATTATGTATTACAACATGGGAATAATTTGTTTCTGGTGCAGGCTGCCAAAAAGTCACACTGCTTTTTAGGATTCACTTTAGAAATTACCATGATATTTAGGAGTAGAGTACAAATGGCTACAAACTGACAACTGTACATGGTGTTTCCTGCATCTCAGTTTCTTTTCCTTTTCCATATTCCTCTCAGCACCAGAGAGGGATGTGGTGGAGACTAGATGTGAGCTGGGCAATGGCAGCACTGGGGCAGTTCATCTAGGTGCGGTTGATACATGTGAGAGAAGTGACAGTTTGAGATTTCTGAACAACGATGTGTAGAGAACAGGGATGCTGAAGCCACTGTAGGACACATGCACTTGTGCTGCTGCAGAGCTGATCGGATGCTCCATGCTCTCCTTTTGGCCTCCCAGCAGCCATGGCATCTAAAATTGCTACTGAATGTCCCTTTCATTCATTTTCTTTCATTTGTCCAACTGGAAATTAAGAGAGGTTTGGTTTCCCCTGGTTAACCTAAGGTGGATTTTTTTTTAGATATTCCAGTAAAAGAGGACACTGATTTTTCCAACCTGAAGGAGATGTGTTGTTTACAGACAGTCCTCTCTAGAAAAACTGTTATGTTTCACAATGGGAAGACATTTCAACACAAAAAAAAATCAATTATAATGATTATTTTTCCAAAATAGAAAATGAAATATTTTGACTTTTCAAAATTACCTTTTCATTTTCTATTTTTCCCTTGTGGGGGATGATTGTCCAAATTCAGCAAAAGCTAGCACACAGCCTGAGGCAGCTAAAAGCACAATTTGTTCTGCAGATAAACTTCATTTGCTGAAGTAAAAAGAGAAATTGCAAGTCCTGCTGCTTTCCAAAAAAAGTTTGGTTGGTGTGGCTGAATCTAAGATATCTTAAAAAGAGAGTGTGCATCCTTCTGCCAATATTTGCATAGCATCCTAAACAACAGGGAACATTTGGAGCTATTTAATACTAAAGGGGTAGGCTGCAAGCATGGGAGGCATGGTGTTTGTATGGGCCCTGGCAGAGGTTTATTTACACTGTGGCTCAGTTGTAGTCCAGTTTGCGTCTGTCAATGTAGCTCTGTTTTTAATGAAGAGTTTACCACTTGTACATGCAAAGGGTCATTTAGGTGTTAGTTTTGTTTGCCAATAAAGACTGCTCATTAGCTATCTTAATCCTCTGTCTGTCCTAAGAGGCTGAATCACAAAAAAATTGCTAAAATACTGTTGTAGAGGAAAGAAATGCCCTTCCACCTCTGTTTTCAAATTGAAATATCTTGTTTTACTGAAGCTTCTCCTTCTGAAAGTTGATGTATTTTTCACTGAAAAAAATGGAAACTGGTGGCAGAGAATTTGCAAAGGGAATAAACCCCCTGACATCTTTCAATGTTTTGCACAGAAATTATAACAATTTCAGGAGCCATTCTGGGCTGAACTTTAAGCAGGTACAGGGATAAGTGGAACTAGTTTATGCTCATCCTACTCATCAACTTCCCAACATTGTTTTGGATGAAATGCAAAATTAAATCCTGCAAGATGTGATCATTTAGGGTACTGTGGCATATTTTGAAACAGTAGGGCTGTTAGCCCCAGCATTTTGGCCAAATTCCAGCCTGGATAATTGCATTCTGCCGGCCTATATTCAAGCTTGCAGTTCAAATAGAAAAAAAAATCCCAAAACAAAGAAGAAAACCAAAATAAAGAGTTATCATTTCTCCTCTGAGAAGTCCTACTGTATGATGACTGATGCTTTCCCGCCCCAGAAGTAGCTGCATTTTGGGAAACATTACCTGTCTTCCTACTTGTCTTGCCCATTGGATAAAAACTGCTGTGAAGGTGACCAGCTCCTTTGTGGGAATAAAGCAGCAGAGCTGACCAGGATGGAGCTGTGGTACTTTATGCCTCCCCGTCACAACTACACAGCCTTCACTCTATAAAGCCCAGAGTCCTAAGTAAGGTCTAGATCCCCTGCAATCCACAGACTGGGGTTTTTCTCTTTCCAGCAGCCATGGGCAGGGGGTACTGGGAGGATGCACGGTGAGAGGAAAGGGCAGGCTGGCATCAGATGGAAAGAGGGAGGACTCACTGGCGGGCTTGACCCATGTCTGTAATTTGTAAAGAGCATTTTTACACCAGATCAATGCTTTCCTCAGCATTTTAATGCACCCCATTGGTGTCCTTAAACTCTAATGATGCAGTCTGTGAGAAGCTGCCATTTATTACCCACAGATGGGGTGATAATTATTGACAAGATTGTAACTAATAATTAAACCCATTTGCTCCTTTAAACAAGTTGGTGTGAATTATTTGCAGGGAGTTCTTTAGCAGGCCTGTGGTCACTCCCGCCGTGCGTGGGGTGATGCTGCCCAGGAGCAAGCCCACCACCAGGGAGGAGGGAAGGCTGCTCAAAAGCTGGGTCATTCAAACCTGGGGTGAGAGCCCTTCCTCTCACCTTCTATGGGGCCTGTGCTCCTGGCTGTGCTAGTGAGAGATGTGTGAGAACCAGTGTGCTCCTCCTAGTCTTCAGGGCTGTGTCTTTGGAGTCCCAGCTCCTTCCAGGGCTAGGGCTGGGGACTAGTGCTGGGAACTCGGGTCAAATGTGGAGCCACAATGGAAAAATCTGTCCATGAGGGCTTTTCTGATGGTTTGTCTTTCTCTTCCTGAGTATCTTTAGCCTGCCTCTTCTGCAAGCTGAAGATCAATAGTCACACATTCCCCATTGTTAGGTTTATTATTCTGCAGGTAAAAATCCCAAAGCAAAGGTGCTGGGAGGGAAGGGGAAAGAAAATTTATCCATGCTTTTGTATCTTGGGCGAGCTGAGATTATATAAGAACTGTTTAACCCTCTAGTAGTATGACGTGGTGTTCCCTTGGTGCTGAGGACTGAAACACCAGCTGCTGCCCAGAAGTCATGGTGTGGTGGTTGGATACATGTGAAGGACTGAGCTGGGAGCTCAGATGGGTCCATGCAGGGGGAAGAGTGCTGCCCTGTTCACCATTGCTGTGGGGCACAGGCTAGAGGAAATATGAATGGTCCTTCTCTGCAAACCTGAGCATGGCAGATGTGGGGAGCAGGACAGCCTGTTCTCACTGGGGTGGAGGCCAGTGGGGACAAGACAGGGTGAACAGAAAGCAGCTTTTGCAGCACCACACTGTTGGGAAGGCAGCCTGGGGGAGCTGCCTTCCCCTGGTGTACATTTAGAGGGAGGGTGTAAATCTAATCTCAGTGCTAGGGTCCATTAGCATTAGAGGGGAGTACTATCTATGCATTCATTCCCCGCTCTCACCTCTGGATGACAGAGTACCCCCCTCCGTTGTCTGCTTTAGCACAGGGAAAAGGCTGCCCATTAATTCTCCAGCGGCGGTGGATAATGCCATCGTAAGTCTTAGGTGCCTATGAATTTTGTGAGCATTTTACAGTAATAAATACCCCACACTTGTGCATATAATTAGTTGTGTATCCCTCGGTTGTTCCATCTGCACTATGATCTATCTGTCCTTTTACAGAGGTGGGTCTGATTCCTCCCATTGCACTCCTGGTTTAGTACTGGTGTGGCTTGACCCAGCAGCAGGAGCTCTGGACCTGGCAAAGCATTTTGTGTTCAGGGATGGAGAGATGTGATCATGGACTCAAGGATTTATTGTGCTTGAAGTGGAAACCTGAGCTGAGAAGCTGAATGCAAAACAACCAAGTTGTCTCTAATAAGTCTCAGAATATCTGTACTATCAGTGCCATCTCACACCTCCCTCCCATGTATAACAGTTTGTACAAGCAATGAAAAAACAGTAAAAATGTACATCCACAAAAGTTTGTCTGCTTATTTGTCTTCAGTATCTTGCGCTTCCCCTTCTTCAGTGAAAAGGACTATGGAAAGACTAATAGCTGCACAGTACACATTATAGGATTTTATCCCCCTTTTGTAAAAACTACTAGAACCTCACATGAGCAGAACTTAGTGTGCAAAGGTAAGCAATCACCTTAAACCTACAGAAGCCTGGATTCAACAGGCGAAAAAGTAAGTCTTTAGGGCTCCAAGTACTGGGTCAGAAAGACTGTGGCCACATGACACAAATGCTGATCTGATAAGAAGCTGATCTGCTAATGCAGATCCTTTCAGGGAGTGCTGACAGGTTAACTTCTCCTGACAGACTCAATGTGCATAGGGTGTTATTTATCTGTGAGTCTGGCTTTATACCTTAAAATATCGCCTGTCATCCCCCGTAGCTTGCAGAAGGCTAGAATAAAATTGAAGCTGGCACAAAAGCTGTGCAGTGTATGCTCTGACTAGCTTGGTAAGATGTGCTGCTGCAAGGATGCCTGACCCAGGCCAGGTCCGTGCAGTTGGCTGATCCCAAACAGTGCACATCCAGCAGCAGCATCCAAAGGAGTGGGGCTGAGGCTGAAATCAGCTCTGTCAGAGGATGCTCACACTGTTGACTGTAACCATCCCATGGAACTCAGAAGGACTATTTACATGCTTAAAGTTAATCACAAGCATAAATCTCTTCAGGATCAAGGCTGCAGAGGAAACTATGAGAAGGCACTGAAGAGGTATATGTCAAATGGGGCTGTGGTCAAGAGCTTACTGAGACTTAAACATAACATTTGGGAAAATGAGTCCATTTGTTTCAGAGGCATCCTGAACATTGGCATATAGTAATTCGGTAACAGATCCATTTAACCAGTCCTATAGCTGAAATAACCTTAATAAATATTCCTTTAATAGCACTTAGAGAGGGAGTGAAGGGAGACAAGTTTTAAAGCATTATTGCTGAGTTCCAGTTTTGGGAGCTTTCAAAGTACCAAGGTAATTTTTCTCCAAATTTGGCTCAATATTTAACAAATCGAGTGAGATC
Source organism: Acanthisitta chloris (assembly GCF_000695815.1). Lineage (NCBI taxonomy): Eukaryota > Metazoa > Chordata > Aves > Passeriformes > Acanthisittidae > Acanthisitta > Acanthisitta chloris. The sequence goes on along the minus strand of NW_008657733.1, from coordinate 56,432 downwards.
AGGAAGCAACCTGAGGTCAACATTTTTAACCTGAGTTGTTTGTTAAATTGTCTCAGCTCTGCAACAATAACAAGAACAAGTGCATGTTGTATTCAAAGGTAATTCAAACAATCGTTGGAAACTTTATAATAAAATCACTAATCTGGAGAGCAAGACTGAAACAATGTAAACAAGGAAGAAACCTTTCTGTGGGAGATGGGAAAAGGTTGCAGAGCTGGGATCTGGAATCAGAAGAAAAGTCAGATTTCAACCTTAGCAGTAGTGATTAACTACCTTTGCTCTAGTAATTGTTAATGAGTGTTCTGCATGAGCCAGACCAATTGGCATTTGTACAGAAGCAACATGGTCAGGTTGCATCCAACCTGAAGTAGCTCAGAAAATATAAACCATGTAGAATGGAAGCAGCAATCTTCAAAGCATTTCTCAGCCTCATGGCAACCTGAACGGTGGCTGCTGGTTGCAGTCTATAGGGGCTGCAACCCTTTGGATCACCAGTGATAAAGAGAGGTCTCCAGGCACAGTTGGGTGCCTACTTTCCTAGAAAGCAGCTCTTTGCAGCCCCCCTCTTGTCAGAACTGCCTGCACCTCCAGCCCTCCAGGATCTGAGTGCACATTGTCCCTCAGGTCACTCCAACAATCGCTCATCGTGGTTTAGCAGGTAGATGTTAATCGAGCTGTCCACATCACCCAGCCCTTTGCAGATCACCAGCAAGGGCTCTCTAGGCCACTGGTGGCACACAGCCCCGTTTCAGAAGCAACGTGCTATAATAATGTATCCCTAACCATGCTTTATACCAATAAGTAGGCTATAACCCTGTCAAGGTGTGCTGGTGACTCTATAAACCATGAGACCTGAATGGTCAATGGTCGAGTGGTTTAAAGCTGTCACCAGAATACTGAGATAGCCTTATAAGCCTTGTGCTGCATGGCTGGGGATACATTATTCACTATAATATATGGTAAGAAATACCTGTGCAGGGTCTGAAATGAACTGCTTTAGCCACTAGCCAGCATGGCTAGTGATCAGGGAAATCCGTCAGCATTTTCATGTGCAATGGGAGGCAAAAAGAGACAGACACTGGGGAAGGGGAACTCATTTTCTCTGTGTAAAGAAATTGGGGTTTGGGCAGGGGATGGAGTGTGAGCAGAATCAAGCATGGCTAAGCCTCTCACCTGCACCTCCTGCCATAGGAGAGCACCCTGGGCTGGTGGCCTTCAGAGCTGTGCAGCTCCACATGCCTTCCACAGGCTTTCTTCTGTTACCTGGAGAACCCAGCAGTACTTGGGCTATCAGTTCAGTGCTGCTCAGGGAAAGCAAGTGGGGACCTGGTGTGAGGCTCAGCCTGAAGGCAGGTATGCATGGGCAGTGGCCAGGGATGTTGTGCAAAGGAGCATGGCCTAGTAATTTGCCAGGTGCATCTGCTTTCTGTCCTACATACAGTGCCACAAGCATTACAGGAAAAGGTCTAACTAGGGGCAATGGCACTGATGGGCAGAGTGAGGTGGGTTTCCCCATCTATGGCAAGTGTGTCTTGGGTAGCACCAAGAGACAGAGGGATGGAGGTAGCCATACATATATGCACATGCAGGCAGATTGTCCCACAGCCAGGACGTGGGGCTCTGAGAGTATATCCAGCAATTTTGCACCTTTATCCCTCCAGCCATGGCCAAGCTTGGTGTGCATGTGCATGACTGCAGGGGTGAGGTAGGAGAAGGCAGGGGCAGGTCTGGGTGAAATAGGGTGAAAGGATGCTCCAAATCAAATGGCTGGCACATGAAGAGGGCAATCAGGGCTTTGAAGGGGCTCTGGAGGGGTTTATGGCTAAGCCTCTGTCACCAGAACCTTGGCAAATAAAAGATTCTCCCATCCTGACAGCCTATGCTGCTCCAACTACAGGAGGCAAAGTCCCTGAGAGCATGCCTGTGTGAGTACCCTTTGATGGGGGGAGAAGCAAGGAGGACTTGGGGGATTTCATTAGGAGATGGGAGGGAAGGGAGGAAAACCCTCCTCCTGAACAACACATAGAGCTAAAATCAACTGAAGGGTTTGGCTGGCTTGCTTTATTTATTGCATATGTGTATATTCATACATATATATTTGTAGGTATACATATATATGTATTTTTCTGCCCCAGGCTTGGTTTGTCTTTCTCAGGAAAGGACCCAGGGCATCCTTTCCCACTGCAGCAGCTGGGATACAATAGTGCCTCCCAGGAAGCAGGGAAGAGCCCAGTGCTGCCTGGATTCAGTAGCTGGGACACAGGGGTCAGGGTGGAGGAATCCGGGGGTGCCGAGCACAGAGTTGGCTGCCCCCTCAGCTCACTTGTTATGTTAAGACCCCATCAGTGAAATAGGGGCTGTGGGGCACAGGGAGAAGAGAGGGACAGGCTCTGAATGTGGCTCCCTGGCATCCTTCTGTTCTTCATATTGGTACATTGTCTGCCCCTCTCCCTCTGCACTGCCTCTCCTCTCCCTACTGTGCTCACATCAAATGTTGGTTTCCTGTTTTATTAAAACCCTCAGAGCAACCAGCAGGGTGACAGGCACCAGGAATATGTGAAGGATGGAAGAACAGGAGAAACAAGTTTTTGTCTGTAAAATAGAAGATGTCCCCCTCCCCAGTCTCCCTCATGGCTCCCTGTCTGGGTCGGACAACCACGTTTGGCAGCTCAGGAGTATAAGGTAGTGTGCAATGCAGTGCTGGGGAGGGCAGTTTCCAAGAGAAGTCTGCCCCGTCCCACTCACCCCATCCCAAAACCACAGCCCTCTGTCACACGCTTGGCCCTGCTGGAGTGAGCTACTGCTTCCTACCGTACCCCACCACAGACCAAACCCCTCATCAAATGAAGGTTTCCCCTGTAACATCCACTGTTTTCCCCATTGTGCCAGTACAGACAAGTCAATGGGCTCCCAGACCAGGGAGGAGCTCTGTCTCCTTCTGTCCAGCTCTGGGCAGGCCTCATAGTTTCTAGGTTCTCAATATGTTTTGAATCACAGTTTCTTCTAAAACCTGTGTGGAGTAAGATCATCTCACTTCAAGCTCATGCTTTTCTGTCCTACCCTATTTCTTTTATAGCAAATATTGTTCTAAAAAGCTACCATGCCCAGTAAATACTTCTTGTGTTATCACCCACCCAAAAGTAGTGCAAAACACATTAGAAAGTCTCTTCTGTAGTGATTTTTTACATTTGATGTCAGTTAAGATAAAACTAATGGTGTCAAGCAATATAAGGAAGGGGAAGATTAAACAAAATCTATCCTCTGCAAAAACAAAGCGATCAATATAACATTATCCTGCTGCAGTGTCTTTCAACTTGCTTTGATTTGTGGATCCCTAGAAAATCTCTCATGAAGGCTTAGCATCCCCCCAGAAAATTCCCAAGCCCTAACCAATGGAAATCATTGGTGAAATGGCTTTTTCCTCCTTCCTTGCAATGAGTCCATGTTCTACCAGGAATCTGCAGACCATAGGCTGAAAAAGTACTATTCTACAGAATACCAGTTCAAATCTAACTAACTCAGTAGATATGGAGCTTACTATTGTTGTAATACTACTAGATCTGTTTTTCCTGGAGAATCCATTTTGCCACCTCTGGGAAGTTCACACAGAGGCTTCCTCACTCCAGTCCCTTCTTGCAAGCTTATCTGCTACAGGAAAGAAATACCAAGTTCCTCTGTTCACCACACAGGAGAAATGCAACAGATTATATATTGATGGAAATTTTTTGGACACAGGTTTTGCTCTTGCAAAAAAACCCAATTTTGATTTTAAAGGTACTTCCCCACTCTCCTCCAACAACCATAAGAAGAAATTATTGATCAAAGTAAAAAGAAAAATTTTATTCACTTTTTTCCTTACTTTTGATTCTGCTTTGTGTTTGCATTTTGTATTTCTGACTGAAGTCAAACATTTCTGCTAGAGAGGGAACATCACCTATTTTTAACTGACCCAGGACAAGAAAAATAGGAAAATAGGAATAAAGGTTTGTTATTTAAGGTACAAAATATTTTGTTTCTGTAGGCCATATGCTAACACTGTCAACATAAGACTCATGAGACATTGAAAAAAATCAAGGTGAGAAGTTTAAACAACTAAAGTATTATAAAATTCCTTCAGAATTTTCTTTCAGTGGAAAAAAGAAATGGAAACATAGCAGTACTTATGCTTGAAACTAGGGCAGACAGCATTCAGAAATATTGCTGGAAATGTCAAAACAGAAAAGCAGTGTTTTTTCAAAGTTGTTCTACAGATCTCTAAAGATGCTGCTCCATGAAATAACAAGTGGTTCATTCACCAACCCATCAGCTTGGGAAATATATGCAACACAAATTCATTTGTTTCCAGCTAATTGCACTTTCATTTCCTCCTCCTATCACTGTGAGGCTGTGCAGACTAAGGTTCGAAGTGGTGCTTCCCGGGCTGTGCTGGATATGCCATCCCCCGTACCCAAATCCCATCACAGTGGTATCCAGCCCAGCTAGCAGGCACAGCTGCTTTCTTTGCTTGTGATGCTGTTCTGGGGGAAAAAAAATATTCCCACAGGTT
>NW_008657733.1:41903-51864 GCF_000695815.1 Acanthisitta chloris | reverse complement strand
CTTATGTTTTATTCCTGACTTCTGTTGTTGACACACTGTACAGATGTAGTCAAACAAATGAACTTCTTTACATCTTAGTTACCCTTTCTACAAAATGAAGGTAATAATATTTATCCAGCTGGGATGCTGCAAGGAGTAATTAATGTGTACAAATCACTGTGAGTTCCTCTAACAAAGTGCAAATTGCTTTAGTCCCCACAGAAACTGGTAATAGGTTTGTGTCTTCCTTCACTGAAAGTCTGACCTCAATCCCCTGGGGTAATCTTGAGGAAAAACTCTTCCCACTATTTCTATTACAACAGCTCATAGGAATCCTCCAAGGCCAGAATCTCCATCATGCTCAGGGCTGTATGTTCATACAGTAACATACAACCCACTCTCTGGGGACCTGATATTTAAACTGAGGAAAGCTAGGAGAAAGGAAGCATTAACCCTCTTTCAAAGGTAAACAACCCAGGCACAGAGAGGAAGAATCTTCCTGGTAGTAAGTACCAATGTAAGTCTTTTCAGAAGACTTACCTCAGAGTGACTTCCTGACTTAAGCTGGACTTTCACTTTGCTTTGCTGGGCATCAATCTTTCTCATTTTGGTGAGTGACAGACCAGCCAGATGGCAATGGTTGGAGCTCACTTCTCATGGGACACTCAGAGAGAGCAGTGTTGGGGCACACAGAGGGAGGACACAAAGTAGCTTTGGGTAGGATAGGTGACTACTGGTCCTGTTCTTCATTTCATGCTCTTTTGGAAACCTGGATACATTCAGTGTTGTCATTTCTTAATACTTTAAGGCATCTTTCTGCTATGGAAAAAGAGAGAACAAAAGAATCCAAGAAGGGCTGTTTAAGCTGGTTTTGTAAACATCTGTGCATAAATACATGTGGAAATGTGGATGTACCTCCAACAGCTCTTCCAGCATTTGTCATGTTCATTTTTTGGGTGATGTAACTATTAATTGCATGTTGTTGCATCTGTAACTTGAAAAGAGCAGCAAGTTGTATCACCACTGATGTATTGGAATTTTTCATTTTTGGACAGGTGAAATCACAGAATTATAGAATGGGTGAGATTGGACAGGAGCACAGTGTCATCTTGTCCAACCTCCCTGCTCAAGCAAGTTCATCCTAGAGCACATTGCACATGATTGTGTCCATAGAGTTCTTGAATACCTCCAGGGAGGGAGACTCCACAACAACCTTGGGCAATCTGTTCCAGTGCAGCTACCCACACAGTAAAGTTTTTCCACATATTCAGATGGAACTTTCTGTACATCAGTTTCTGCCCATTGCCTCTTGTCCTATTGCTTGGCAGCACCTAGAATTGCCTGGCTCCCTCCTCTCGACACCCTCTCTTCAAGTGCTTACATGGACTAGACAGTATCCACAGCTCTCCCCTCATCCATCCACGTAGTTGTTTCATCACAGAAGGCAATCAGGCATGATTTACCTTTAGTGAATCCATGCTGATTACTCCTGATCACCTTTTTGCCATTCATGTGGATAGAGACAGCCTTCAGAATGAAGTACTCTATCACCTTCCCAGGGATTGAGGTGAGGCTGACTGGCCAGTAGTTCCCAGGATCCTCCTTCTTGGCCTTTTTGAAGACTGGAGTGACTTTTTTTTCCTTCCAGACCTCAGGCATCTCTCCTGACCTCCACAACCTTTCAAAGATGATTGTGAGCAGCCTAGATATGGTGTCTGCCAGCTCTCTGTGCACTTGTGGATGCATCCCATCAGGCCCCATGGACTCACAGATGGTTCAAAACTTGATTCTATTTTTCTTCTGACATTAGAAGTCAGTTCAAGTTGTGCCTTTTCTGAAGAAAAAATAGAGCATTTTAAAAAGCATGTCAGAAAATTCCTTACCAGTGACAATAATGGGCTCATGATTCCATTCACATTCTGTGTTTAGCAATAAAATAGTGCTTTGTGAAAAACTGCATGTTTCACAGGCACTACTGATGTTTCATGGAAGAGATCAGAGTCAAGGATTAGCCTCCTGGCCTGCTGGTCCTCAACTGCATTGCTACTAAGCCCCTTCTAATGCCAGGACCCAGATGGGTCAACAGACTTTTTTGGTGAAAATACCACCATTTTCACTTCCCCTGCCCTCCCGAAGGTCAACATGCACTTGTTGTATGAAAGTCCAATCAGCAAGGGGAGACCCTAACCCCCAGAGGCACCTCCCACTGGTTTCAGCACCCAGGAGGCCAGATAAAGAGGTATGGCCCAAGTCATCTCACCATGAATGGAAGAGATGAAGGATAAAACTTGGCATGATCAGACAACTGGGGAGATAAAGGAAGGAGTATAGCCCCAGTGGTGTAAGTCATTCTCACTTCATGGATTTTAGAGGACTCTGTTGATGTGTACCAGTAGAAGACCTCAGTCTCTAATGTCATTAAGCCATGGTCTCCTTTAGCAGCCAAGCAATCATGTGTTGGAAAGGAGCCACCAAAAGAGACAGCACCTTTCCTTTGGAGATCCTTCCAGAGCACTCAACAGAGGCTGAGAGGGACTTCCCTTCCTCCCCTTCCTTTGCCTGCCCTCTAACTGCCCACTCTGCACACCTCTCTGAGCCAGGGTCCTTCCACCACCGGCCAACCCATGGCTGGAGAACTGGAAGCTGTTTATAGGCCGTATCCAAAGATGCCTTTTTGAGCATTGCATGTACAAGGATGGGAGGAGGAGGGGAGGGGGGTGGAGGAAGAGGAGAGGTACAGACACAGCACTCCTTGGCAGTGATTTATAGACTGGGTCAGGCACAAATTGACTCGTATGCAAGAAATGTAAATGGAATCGAGACTTTTGATGGAGAAGCTCATTTTCAGACTTAAACGCTTTAGATTAAACACACTCACACACAAATGCTGGCGGGGAGGGTGTTTTATATAATTTACATTACAAATCAATTCATTATCCACAGAGGCAGGTTGCACTGATTTTCAAGGATCGGAGATTTGATGAAGAGGATTCATTTCAAGAAATAAACCTTTTAAATTAACCGCAAGATGAGGGAAATTTCTTTATTTAAAAAATGCGCCAGCCCCTTCTTTGTTTCTTTTATTATTATTAATATTATTTTCCATCCGGCTCTGGGTCATTAAGGAGGGTCCAGAAGTCACAGATTGCCTTTCTGAGGGAGGAGAGCTGAGAACTTTGAATGTCACACATTTTGTCTGGCTCCAAACCTTTCATTTATTGCAACACAATTTGTTACCTGTGGTTGGCTCTGCACACCATTGTGCGCTATGCGCCAGGACTGATTTAGCAGGGAATGTCCTCTCCACCTTGAACCTGAGAGGGGGAAAAAATCCCTTCAGAGTGCATGTGGAAGAATCATGAAAGATTGACTTTCAACTGCCTCAGAAGGGAAATGCCCCTTGAGCTCTGGGTGAAGTCCCCTCAAGCTTTGGCAAGGTGTGGAGTTCTGGAAGCCCGAGCTTTTACAAAGGCAGATGGCTTTGTGAGGGGATATTTAAGATACAGGGGTAAATAAATGGAACAAAAGGAAACCCCAGAACCAAGTCTTGGCATCCCATCCTGCCCTAGAGGTGTGCAGATCACAGTGGACAACATCCAGGGCTGGAGGCAAAGCAGAAGGAGTGAAGATGATTGAAGGACGAGTGCCATGTTTCCTTGTTCTTCCTTGGCAAGGCTGCAAAATACCACCTTTGAGGAAGACTCTCGCTTCCTAAACCACTTGGCTTAATCTGTTCCACTCTGATCATTCCTGGTCAGAGCTTCCTCATAACTCCCAACAACTGCTCCTGTAACCTGGCTGCAAATATAGCCTCCCAGTTCCCCAGCATCTTGCATGGTTACAGTACAGAGAGAGGCAAAACAACAGTGCTGGAACAAGTGTGTTCTGTCTTTCCTGAGAAAATTATTTTTTAAAAAGATACTTTCATATAAAAAATTAAATGGTTGGGTGTCTCTCTTATTTGAACCAGAGTCAATCTTCTACAAAGGCAACTGCTCACCCAACTATAGACAGCCACCTCAGTTGTGTGGGATGAACTTGGGCCCTTAACAGAGGATGGCTGGGAATGGACAGATTTTGGGTGCTGGATGCAACTGCATCCCTCAGGGTCCCAGTGAGACTTCTTGATCCAAACACCAGTATGGGGCCTTCTTGAAGCCATCCTCCTTGCAGGAGGATCCTGGCTGATGGTGAGACTGTACAGCTGGTGCATCAGTGTCCTGGGAGAGGAAGAGCAGCGCCCACAGCACCTGGGAGTCCCAAAGCAGGCCAGGTGGGCAGTCAGCAAGTACCTGAGCTGGAGGAGAGCCAAGGCACCAGGGTTAACAACCCTGATCTTGTGGAGGAAAAAAAAAGAAAAAGCCACAGGATCTTTAATGATCACAAATGGCTAAGACTTTTGCTTTATATCTCTTCTGAAAAGCAATTATGCACATTTTAGCTGGGGAGCTTTTATTCTCATGCAGATGGGGTAGACAGCTCAGTGTCCTCTCCCAAGCACTTCCAGACCTGGTCAGTCCAAATGCAAAGAACAGCATGAGACATGTTTGACCTTCACAACTTTTCCTTTACAGACCAGCAAGCTAAAACCCTGAAGGAATTTTCCTGAGTGAGTTTGTCCAAAGCAACATTCACCACCTCATTCAATATTTGCCTGCAAAAAAAATGCCAATTATTAAGAGACAGTCCTGGCTGGGCATCAATAGGCAGCCAGGTGTGAGAAGTTGAAGAGAAATACATCTCATTAATGTGGAATTGTTTTTAGGTTAATAATCTTGCGTTAATTTTCCTTTAAAATATTGTCTTTGACCGTTAAACGCTCGCACTGTTATAAAAAGAACGTAATAAATGATCTTGAAGCAAATTCTCCTGCCAAATGTCATAATTTATTTGCATAATTAGCTCTTAATTTTAATTCAATATGCAAATCCACGCTTCCTTTAAATTGCAGCAGCCTGTTTCCCGGCCCTGGCTGCCATGAATTTATTGTGAGGCGGCTGTTTGAAAAGGCAGCTTCACTGCCTTCTGGGGATGGCTGCCTGGGGGAGGGGGTGCCCACCGCCAACTCCAGTCACTTTTTGTTTGGGTTTTGTTTTGGTTCGCTTCTTATTAAGTTGGACCCCAGCCTGCTTCAATCCCTGAGCGTCCCCCTTTTCCCCCCAACAAGTCCTGTTTCCCTTTGTCTTCCTTCTGCATTCTCTCTTTCTTTTCTTTTCCTCTTTGGAAAAGACAATGTTGATCCTCCATGTTCCCTGCCCCTTGCCCCTCCATGAAAGGCTCTGGCTCAAGTCAACCTGGCAACTGCTCTGCTCTCTTCCCCCGCTTCGTCTCTTTTTCCCCAGCCCTTCCTTGCTGCACAGCAGCCCCTTGCTCAATGCCTTTTTCCAGTGCCCTCCTCCTCGTGGAGGAAGGTGAGGAGGAAAGGTTTGGCTTCCCCATGGGGTTTCATCCCCGAGTCCCCATCCATGGCCAGAGGTCACCAGAATCCCAACATACCTGCAGTGTGCTCCATGCTGAGCCACTCCAAACCACTGGGCTCATGGTAGGGGAGTTGCAGTGGGGCAGTCCCTGCTGCTGGGGAGCAAATGTGGCTGATCCCCTACATGGTCATGCATTGGCTGGCGGGCGCAGAGACGTTTTTTTTGAATGCTTCCCTGCCTCACTCCCTCCCTATAACCACCATCCCTCTGTGTTTATTCTGAGCCTCTGCATCTGGGGGAAGAGTGAGAGACCAGACAGCCCAGGCATCAGGCCACACCCAGGCACAGGGCACAGATCTTTCCCAGTACCCTGGGATATGCATCCAGCTGGCACCAGGCACGGCTCCACTGCTACAAGGAAAATATCCAAATAAAACAGCTTACAGGTTTCTGCTCCCTCCCTCTCTTCCCAATCCAAAACATAATGGGGATTTCAGCAAACACCAAGTCCTTCCAGAAAGAGAGAGACCTGTGGACAGGTGTCTTTGAGAAGAGGGCAGAGAGGTGTCCAAGGGATGAGTCCTGCCAGCCCTCTGTCTTCCTCCCCAGCTGACAGTGATATAATCACACTTGCAATGATGAGAAGGCCGGACACTTCTGGCAGCTCTTCCAGGTAGGTGTGGGGCCATGGGAGCCAAACCTCTGAAGGTTCTTAGGCACACCACCCCCTTGACAATGGCAGATCAGTGAAGGCTGTGGGTGCTGCAAGCTTCAAGTCCCTCTGGCTTCACATCCCAGAATTTGCCCCTGAGGCACAGGGAGCAAGAAAGACAGCCAGAGACTCCTGTCCTTGCATTTCATAGCACTGGGAGAAGAGTGGGAGAGATGGGTGATGGGAGTAACGTGAGCACAGGGTTTTGCACACAGGTTAGGGAATTAAGCAAAAAGGACAAATTAGCCTAGACAATAGAAGATCTTTTTCACTGGGGGAGGACTTGGAGGAGAGGGAGATAATGAAATGTTGCTTCATCAAAGCAGAGGCAGTTTGCAAGCTGCTCTCCCTTGTAACTCTATCGTGTTCACCTCCCAGGACAGACTGCAAGGGCTGGCAGCCGTCCCCCGTGCTGGTATCGGGTGCCCTTCCTCCCCTGGGAGCATGGGAGGGGATGGTAGGGTCTTTGCAGAGGGAGGGACTGGCGGGGCGGAGGGTTTGGGTTGGGGGCTGTAGGAAGAAGAGGGTGTTGGTATCTCATTACAGGCCTTAGATCTCTGGAGGGGAAAAGAAAACGAAAAAAACCCACCCTCAAACTCAAACCACGGGCCTTTGTTAGAAACGCTGTCCGGGAAGGAAGGAAGAAGACAGAAACAGCTCAAATTCAGTCCTTCGATAATTAAAGCTTGCAAAAGAATAAAAGGGGAGGGCAAAAAAAAATAAATAAAATGGGCTTTCCCTCCTCCCACCTGCTCCCAAAACAGGGCTGCTGTGACTTCCCCAGGAACAAAGAGATGTGATGAGAATGGGCTTTTGCTTGATCCCGTGGTGGCTGGGAGGGAGCAGCGGGACAAATGTGTAGCCCTGCAGATGGGAGCTCCTCATCAAAGCTGGGGAAAAATAGGGGGGAAATGTGTTTTTCTGTCTCACTGATCATCAGAGCAGGACTCCGACTTCCCAATACAAGGAAAATTTGGCAACTGTAGACAAAAACATTTCCATTCCAAAACTGAGCAGAAAGAAGACAAACCTCTGTGTTTTCTGCTAAGCTAAATAAAGGAGAGGGAAATCCAGCCACTGGGCAACCCATAGACCCTTCCTGCCTTGGTTTGGCTGATTAGAGCCTCTTAAGAAACATATGTAAGCCCAGCACAATTTTGGATTTGATTTTGTGTCAGAGCAGAGGTCTGGGGTGGCTCCCAGGGGCTCTGTGGGGGCAGGCAAAAAGGAGTAGTGCATGACGTGTAAAAGGCTTTCCACTGCCTTCAGCCAAGGCTGCACCTTTCTCCAGCACCCACTTGCTGTGTGTCTTGGGATCTCATGTATGTCCCTGGGTTTAGTGATGATTCTGTGTCCAAGGATTTGTCTTTTTTTCACTCCATCTACTGCCTCTATTGCTTCTCACGGCTTCATATCTCAGATACTGTTTTTCCCCAAGTGGACCATGCTGTTTTCCAGATGAGGATGATGATGCTGCTGAAGCCTGGTCTGCCAACAAGCATGTGGAAACTAGGGCAGAAAGGTGTCACTTCCAGTTTTCTCTGTGGTATTGAGCAATGTGTATCAGTCACTCTCCTGTGCCTCAGTTTCTTCATCTAATAACTGGGGATAATATGCTCTCTGGGTCTGGGAAGCCTCATGTAGGAACCAGCTCCTCACTGACAGGCACTAGCAATGTGCACAGCACTCCTGTCAGTGTGCACTTTACCAGATGCCAGGGCAGAACTTGTGCTGCTCTCTGCCGTATGCCACCACAGCTCTGCAGCTTTTTGATTCCCTCTCCATTCCCAGACACAGCTCTGCAATCCCAAATTTTGCACCTCAAAACCCAAGGGCCCAGAACCTTTGCACTGCATGTTGCACATCACAGAGATGAGGCACATGGCCAAATACAGGTGGCAGGGAGCCACCATGATCCAAGTGTGGGGCTGCAGGCAGAGCAAATGTTGCCCTGCGCTCCTGTCTGCTGGAGTGGAGTCTGTTAAGACAAAGATAAATAAAAACCCTTAAGAGCTCAAGAAACAGAAAAGTTATGCAAACCATTTTAAAACAGCTGATGATGTGACTCCTGGAGGCTGTTGTTTTGCAAGGCCAGCATCACCAGTTTCACAGTGCTGCTGTGGGGTGACACCAGCTGCCTGCTGCACTGGACTTGGGAGAGATTGGAGCATGAAAGCTCCTCTGCCACAGACCTGTTGCGTGATTTGGGGCTTGTGTCTCCAAGGTCTTCCTTTCACCTGCTTGGTACATCTAAGTCAGAGCTGTTGGGTGGACGTGATCTCTCACTTGGCCTGGGATGGGCTGCAGTGGGATCCATGTGTCATTTGGGACCTTGAGGCTCTTTGGGAATGCAGCAATAGTCAGGTTTCCCAAGGCTAATGGAGTTGTGTGCTTTGGTTGCACTGTCTGAATAAATAGCCTTGTTCTGCCCTCAAACTGTGTACTCACTCCTAGGGACCAAGAACATTTGCATCCTTTAAGGCTAAAGGAGAAAAATATACCCCAAATCTCTTGCCCCATCCTGTCTGATCCCCACAGCCAGCCTGGTCCAGCTCAGTGGTTCCCTGGTGCTCAATGCCCTCTGAGTCTTCACACTAAGAGGGCTCAGGACATGAGGCCAATCAAGCAGTTGGATTGCCTTAACATGCCTTAGTGCTCTATAATACCTGCCATTCTCCATGGTTGAGTCTGTTTCTGATGCTTGCCATATTCGAGGGTTATACTGCTGCACTTTTCATAGCCCATGCTGCCCTTCTGCTAAATGCTGCCTTCTGTCTTGCTCAGTTAATGGTTAAAGTGGTTGCCGCATCCAGCCAAGGCTGGCCCTTTGGCTACCTCTCTGGCTGGCCTAGCAGGAGAGGCTGGCAGGACTCCCCCCAGTCACCCCAGCTCCCCAGGAGAGTTCCACACAACGCCTGTGGAAGTGTACAAAGTGTCAACCTCAGCGTAGTTTTTAACCTGGAGTGATAGCTTTACTGATTTGCCACTTTACTACTCTTGTTAATGAATTTTTAATCTTCTTAATGACATTAAACACGGAAAGTAATTAAGGAAAACAAGTTTGAAACTGCTGACTTAAACCCTTTATTCAGAACTATTTAATGTAGAATTAATTTGATTTTGCCCATTATTCAAATGAACACATTACCTTCCTGTGCATTGGCCTCTTTTCCTTTTTTTTTCTCTCTCTGTGTGTGTGTGTGTGTGTGTGTGTGTTTTGTTTCATTAAATATATCTTATAATGCTTTGTCCTTTTTGCTCGGAGGTAACCAGAAAGTTCCTCCCTCCCAATGACAGAAAGGGTCAGCCTATAGCATCTCTCATGGGTCTTGTAAAGGCTCCTTGCATCAGGAGTTCAGCTGTGGTTGGGAACGGAGGTAGCATGCCTGAAATACCAGGTTGCTACCACCTGCTTGATTAGGAGAGAAAGGAGCTTTGCTTCTCAGCAAGATCTATTGGACTGCGACCTTAGTGCAGGATTTCACAGCTACCACAGGGAGTGAGACCATGCTGATTTACACCAGACCACCTGGCCCCTGCAAAGAAGAGAGTTTGATGTAAATACCTGGGGAAAAGTAGATGCTTAGCTTTGTCTTACAGTGGAAGTGAGGTATCCTTGAAACTCATATTGCCCCTTCATTGGCATCACAAACTATACCCTTTCCTTCCACCTTTCTTAGATGCTATTGGCTCTGATCCACATGCATGAAGACAGCAGACATTTACTTGATATTGTCCTACCAAGTTGATCTTTCTTTTCTCTAACTTGGCTTTTTATAGCTATAAACCCTACTACCACTTTGAGCCTGAGCATCTGGCCTTGCGGACCTGTATCTATTGGGATGAGGAT
>NW_008657733.1:33400-41891 GCF_000695815.1 Acanthisitta chloris | reverse complement strand
TCCTGCTGTGATATTACTAACTTACTGCACAGTGTCTTCCAAATCCTGCTTCTCCAAAATGCTGGGAAACTATCAACAGGCAATAAGTTTTCAGTTGCCAGAGGTCTCCAGGTCTGTCCCACCATCAGCTTCTGTGCTTGAGTGCCTGCACTCTGTGACGTTATTACAACCTTTACTACTTCATTTGAATGTTCTGCTTCATCACCTGTATTTGGAAGGAGTGGAACCTCTGGATTCAAACCCCAGTCAGCTCAAAATCCATCTCTGCCCCAGGCAGACACAGTGTTGATTTGATGGCAGGAGTGGACTAGATTCCACCGCCAATTGAGGCTGAAAAGGGCAACTGGTCCTTGTATCCAGAAGTCTCTCATCATCTTTGCTATCAAGAATCCCCTTCTGGCACTCCAATGCACTGTATAAATAAGCTGTTTTCTCTGCAGCCACCTGCCTGGCAGAGTAGGTAATGTCAGTGGAGCCACACAGGCTAGTCTGCGTCTGAAACAATGAGAGTTGTCCAAATAATTGTGTGCACACGAAGGATTGCTGGACGAAAGAGCCAATGTAGGGCCATAAATCCAGCAGATGTGGTGAGAGTCTCGGTTACAAAGAAGGGCAGCAAAAGCACATATCTGAATCCCTCTCTCAGACCTGAATTGGGGAATGTCAAAGTTTTGTACAAAAAACTTCCTGCATCTTCCCCTGAGCAGAAGAGAAACTTACTGAGCATTGCAGAGGGGAAAAAAGTATTCATTAAAGATTCTTAGAGCACCAAGGTGTTCCCTTCATTATGGACCTGTCTGACACAGTGACTACAGGAGAGCAAGCCCTGAATCTAAAGCTCAGTATTTGGCTGCTGGAGCAATGTCTTTGTTTTGTGGGTCAGTGGTGAGCAGCCAGCCCTGTCCTTTGTGAGGTTTGCTTCTCTTTGCAAAGACACTGATTTGGTGTCCACTGGAAGTAACGACATCCTTTCCCTTGGCTCCAGTACATAAATGGATCATTCCTCAAGCTGGAATATTAAACATGCCGGCAGATTGTCATTAAAACCCTCTTTACTTTATTATGTGTTTTTGCTTCAACAGCCAAAACTGGAGGAAAGAAAGAGTGCAAATGATTTCCCTGCATGTTGGCTGTAAGACACTCCGTGAGCACCAAGCTGACTCTAGCAGGACCTTTCACCATCTGATGAAGCAATGCTGTAGAGCACCATGTGGGATGAGACCAGTGTTTCAGACTGTAAAAGCTCCCACCATGGTACCTGACCTCCTCATAGTCAAGACCGCATTTTAATGTGACAACAGATGTCATAATCCCTTTGGGCTTTTTGCAGGCAGCAAACTGAGGCATTGGATAAATGAAATGACATGGAAAAAAATCAGCTGGAGAGCAGAAGAGAGCTCAGGTCCCCAGAGTAGCTGGTGACTGATCTCTCACCTTCAGCCTCTAGTGCTCTTTTACTGACATACCTGGATGTCACAGAACAGACTTGGCCTGTCAGAACAGAATCCTGGAGCATCACAGTGGTCTCCATACCCTGCTCAGCATGGACTTGGGAAACTTGTTGAGGTATGAACACCCAATTCTCCCCACCCTATGCTTTATGACTTTAAGCTTTGCATTAATGAGCAAATTATTTTCATGTCATATCTGTCATTCAGCTGCTAACCAACACTTGCAATATTAGATTGTGCCGGGTCCTTGGGTGATTGGTCCCTTCTCTATTCCATCACCTTCATGTCTGCTGTTTGTTCTGATTCTTCCATGTCTTCTACACTTCCTCTCCTCCTAACAGCAGGATGACACAAACCTGAGGACAGACGTGCAGCACATTGTCACTGTAATGCAAATTATTCCTCTACGCTTAGTAGAAAAGCAGTAGAAAGAGAGGGCCACAGGTACCTCCTCCCATCCTCATTGGGCCACTCAGACTGGCTGCCCTTGAGCAAACTGAGCCATTCCTATCACCAAAAGGGCTTCTTGCTATTAGCTGATGGCAGGAGCTGTTGGGAAAATCAGCACCAGGGGACAAGTCCAGCCATGGGGATGGGAAGGCTTTGAGAGGTGAAGAGAGGCAGTGAAGGAAGGGTGGAAAGGAGGAAGTATGGAGAACAGAAAGGTGACGGAGAGTATTTCAGGTGTCTGCACACCCTTCCTGGCACAGGGGGCAGCAGCCTGCTTGCAGGGCTCTGGCCCATGCTCCATTTCCAATTTGGCTTGTTTGAAAGAATAAACCTCCCTCCAGTCTGGGCGCCAATAAAAGAGGCAGCTCTGCAGAGTCTGCACTCCGTCATGGCAAGCTGCCGACTTTCATTTCTTTTTACTACTGACTTTGTGTGTCTCTCGCCCCTTTCTCCCATTCTGGGGACTTTATGGACTGAGACGCAGTATCCTCCTTCCCCAGAGCAGGGGCTGGCTCCAGCCCTGGAATTCCAGGAAATTTCCATGGTTGTCTCTGGACAGCAGCAGCAAGCATCACTGCTTGCACCACCCAGCCCTGCACACATAGAGGGCCATGCCCTACCAATGCAGTCATCCTGTGAAGTTCAAATCCCTATCACAGATTGGCACAAGGCTTCTCTATCCCCTCTTTCTCCTTCCAGAAGGACATCTATGCTTCCATATTGCCTATCCCAGCTGCAAGGAGGCACCAAGATGCCAGGGTATCATATTCAGCCCTTTTCAGATGAAGCCTGACTCCTGTCCCCAGGTGTGTGGCTTCCTCCAGCCAAGGCCAGATGTGCCCCACTGCTCAATGTCCCACGACTGTCACACAAATCAGCTCCACACTTCAGTTCTGTGAGATTCATAACTTGTCTGATGTCTGGATGGGCACCACTGCCTTCTCTGACTGCTGTGCAGTTTGCCCATTGCCTCCATGCCTTAGTCAAGATGCCCAGTGCTCACCTCAGTCACTCGTGGTTATGTGCTTGGGGATGATGGCCTGCATACATGTGAAAGACACTGCTACGTCACACCCTGCTGACTGCAAACTGATTACGCAATCCAAATGTTTCAAAGAGGAGAAGAACAAATGACAAATCACAAATGAAAGTGAAGCATAGCCAGGAATGGACCTGGCTGGAAAATGGTACCTTACACACAACTCATCACAGTTGTTCTGCATGGCAAACTGGCAGGCAAAAAGCCAAGCATACCTCTGAATTGACATTTTGGCTGAGAAACATGGGTTTTCTAAAGAAGAGTATCCATTTTTCCAGCACTTTCCCCCATTTTTTTATTTTCATTGAAGGTCCAGTCCCTCCCTGTCTCTCAGGAAGCACTCAATTTCTCAGAAATGTCCATGGAAGAACTGTTTCCCAGACATAGGCACATACCTACACTCTCTAGTGTTGTATCTTTCCTACTCTAAAGTCCCTCTTGTCCAGCCCAGCACGTGGAAGCAAGTTCCAGAAAAAAAAACAGGATATTGAGAACTATGTGACTTGGGTTTACCTTACACCCAACAAGTGGCCTGCTGACAGCCCTCCATATCCACCTGTGTTCGTTGCTTTTGCTGTCTCAAATGCAGCTGAACTGTCACAGACAGCTCCAGAGCAGAACAGGAGGCAACAAGGTGTGGTTTTAACTCATAAAAGTTGCAAATTCTAAACTTAGCATTAACTAGCTTTGCAAATCTTGGCCTCCAGCACCCCTGCTGGCTGTTCCCTCCTCCACTCAGCAGTGCACATGTGAACATAGGAATTCTGACATGTGTGTCCTGTATATCATGATTATTGCACACTTCATTATGCCCCCATGCATGTTTTGTAAGACATGCTCCAACATTTATGTGTCCAAATGCCATAGCTGTTCGGATTGCTTCAGTCTGATTTTGCCATGTTCATGGCTGAAGTTCAGGACACACATGTGGAGATGTTCCATGGTGGTTCTGTGTATGAACACTCATGGAGTTACCTTTTGTGTATGAGATCATGCATTCAGCACCCATTCCCTGGGTGCCAGATCTTATGGCAGAATCATAGACAAAATTTGTTTAAAATGCAGATAATTATTTTGCCCCATCCATATCTCTACTGTATGTGTATATAAAAGTATTTTATTAAATCATAAGCCATACCCTGTAGTATCCGCTTCATATATATTTGTTTTGTGAGTAGAGTGGTTCATTTTATTTTATTTTACTTTTTGCATGGGTACCAGTGAGGACATGAACAGCAGAAGAAGAGCAAAGATCACACTGGGAAACCAAATATCTCGGTATTTGTGTTTGTGTTTCTTCTTCATGGGTCTTTTTTTGCCTCAAGGAGCCACTTATGGGGCTGAAATACTGCAAGATCTGGTCTTCTTGTAGTATTCCTACTATCCAGGGAGTGAAACACCCTGAGCAGAACAGATCTTACATTATTTCAGCTTCACAGAGTGCTCCCTGAGGCATCAGCGAGAAACATAAGCACAGCTACAAAGGCACAGAAAATGCTTGCAACACAAATGCAAGTGCTGAACTCTGAGAGTTGCTTCCTAAGAGGAACAAGTGGCCAGACTCTGCGTCCACCCTGGCTGAGTCATGCTGCAATGCTCAGGGCGGGTGTCCTGCAAGAGATCTGCTTCAAGTGCAGGTGGCAGAGAGCTGAGCCCAATCCAAATTGCAGGAGCAGGTCTACATGAGTGCAAGTTCACAGTCCATGATTGGAAACAATCACTCTCCCAGGGTGAACAGGGCACAGGAGAGCTGGGGACAAGCTCACTGTCCTTTACATGCTGCCCTACCAGTGTCACCTCCAAGAGGGAGCCACAGTTCGGACTGGAGCCACCTCACACAGCAGAAACTGGCTCACATGGTCTGCCTGTGCCACCCATAGGGCTAGGGGATTTCAGCGTGGCTGGGGCACACTTTAGTTGGAAGATGCCCATCTCTGATACCACACAGCAGAGTCCTGCACTCCCAGCCTGAATCTAGACCTCAATGAAACAAATGGGAATTCTAGACTTGCTGTGATGGTCCTTAGTGTAGGGCTGCTCATGGCTGGGTGATGGACCTCATATTTTTTGTAAGCCAAGGATGAATTCATTTTTCCTTTGTTACAACATATCCAAAACACTTCCATGTACCTCCATGAAAACCTTTCAAATATGCTACAGATAGACATTTGCAGAACAACACTAGCAACTAACCAATAATACAGACACAACTCCCACAAATCTATGCATTTTAGTCAGCAAAGCCTATGCTGGTGGAGGATAGGGGCTACAGCCTCTCCCCTCCTTTCATCAGCATCATTGATTGCAGTTTGCCAAATGCTGTGATTGGGGCCATACACTTGCATGGCAGTTCCATTCACTGCATGTGTAGCTCTGGACATCAAGGCACACAAACACCCAGTGTCCAACCCTATTTTTTCAAGGATGGCTCAGGACTTTGTGTATTCTACAATAATTAACACCTTTTGATAGAGATAAATATTTTCCAAGTAACATCTTCCGCCTCATCATAATGTTGGAGAAAATGTTCTGTTCTTCCTCAGCATTGCTGATCTCTAGAAAGAGCTAGAAAAAGAGTAGTTCCAGCCCACAGGAAATTCTGTTATTTCAACATTTATTTTCGTAATTAAATGAAAGGAAAAATGAAGTGGACAGAATGGGGTAGAACAGAATTTTAATTCTGAAGAAAATTCAATGCAGAAGCATGAAAATAATGTTAAAGTTTCTGTTTTGATAGCATTGACACCACAAGATCGCTTATAAATATAATGAGAAAAGCAAAACCAAATAATCCGTTGCATTTTGGGTCAGTTCAAACTTCTGCCAAGAATCCCAGTCAACATTTAACATTTCCAGAAAATGGTTCAATTTGGAGGATTCTGCATTTTTTCCAATGGAACACTGGTTCATCAAAATTCTTATTTTGATCAGCTCTCTTGATTGTAGTAAGCTACTAAAGAGGGATGTTTTCTGCTGTAACCATTTTTTTCTAGCTGCAGGCATGTAATTTACACTTATATTTCAACTGACTAATACCGCATTAAGCATCCTCTCTGACTGGACTTTCATTATCAGAGATTACATAACAACAAAAGAAAGCAGCTATAATGGACAAAAATCCTGGAGCCTGTGGCAGGGGAGTCTGTGATGCTGTGCCCTGCAGGAGCCCTGTGCCATGCAGCAGGGCAGCCTGGGGGTCCCAGCCCATGCCCCTCACAGTGCTACTGTGTCATGCACTCAATGTCAGAGCAGCCTGTGCCCCTTAAGCTACACACTGGGCTAAACTTGAAGAACAAACTGCTGTTTCTTGTGTTCAAATCAGCTAGAGTCAAATGGAAAATCCATTAAGCTCTGGGCACTCTGGTCCTTCTCTTTTTCCCAGATTATTTTGTCTTTCCCTTTTATTGCTTTTTGTTCTTCTTTCACTCTTCCTTCTGCAAACTCTCTCCTTCTTCTTTCTTCCCCATGATTTTCATTTATTTTAGACTTTCATGGTAGGCATTGCCCTGTCTTCAAGGCTGCATGTGTGCTGTTCATTGTGTTGGCTGCCTTTCCATCCTCCCTAGTCAACCAGTCATCCCTGCCCCACAAGTGGGCTCATTCCTTCCAAGGCTTGGCTTTGGAATCACCAAATTTCTCCTTCCAATAGCTCTGGCCCTCAGCAGTTCAGAAGGAGTGTCATCCGCCCTTCTAGTAACACAGCGGGCAGCACCAGCTCTCCCCTCCCAGGCACCCTATTCACACAGCATTTCATCAGAAATAAAAAGACAAGTTAATCTGTTTGGGCTGAAAATGAAGGAAACAATGGGGGTAAAAAAATAGTGAGAGAAATGATATTTCCTCTGGCAAAGGGGCATGTTGGGGGTGGGAAGGAGTGTGGGGGGTGGGTAGAGGGAAAGTAGGTTGCTTTATTTTATTGATTTAAAAAAAAACACACACATATCCCACAGGCGCCAAAAAGCACAGGGCAATGATTAATGTCCCCTCAGAAAAAGAAATTATATAGAATAAATTAAACTACTGTGGCAGCAAATTGAAAAATAAGGATGTAAATGAGGTTTGAATACTTAATATCTGAGAAGGGGAAGCGAGTCCCGGGCATGGAGAGAATGGTGAGAAATTGTCAGCGACCCAAGAGGAGACACTCCCTTCCCCTTGCCCAGGAGCCCCTCTGCTCTGGGCAGGAGGCCAGCAGCAAGGAGCCGGTGTCAGGAGCAGAGCAGGGTAGGATCACACCTGGAGAAGGAGCCAGTCATGCTCAAGCCTGTGATTGTTCCACCAGCACAAGCATTTTCACTCCATGCAAAGACCAAAATGGGGTCCTGTTACTTCAGGTAGACTCACAAACAACGTATCATGGCACAGGACATTCAAGGGGAAGCTGGGGTACTGCAGGGGTTTGCCTGCTCTTGTTGCATGACATGCAGCCTTTTCCCTGAGGAAGCATGGATTGACATCTCCTCAGCATCAGTGTCACCTCCATGTCTGCAGGGCTGTACACTCTATTGTGCATTGTGGGCAGAGATTTTGTTACCCAAGTGTACGTGTCCAGCCTCTACTGGATGCTCACATTAGCAGCAGCCTGGTTAAGAGTTGGAGCATGCAGATCTCCTGCTGTGATCCCCATCAGGCAAGGTCAGCTTGCGCCAGAAGTAAAGGAAGGGAAAGCACACAAGACAGGTGATGGGAAAGCCACGGCGAAGACGCACTATATTCACGTTGGCCTTGTTTGTATGAAAAAACCCTGGGCACGGCTCTTATTCACAGGTCTTCCACAGCTCAGCCCAGCCAGGCTGCAAGGGTTTGGATGCAGGCTGCCATTTGCCATGCAGAACTGCAACAGCTCTATTAAACCTGCCAGCTGTCAGCTTGCATTTCACATGGTGAGTAGTGTGGTTTGGTCCTCCCGAATAACAGATTAGCAGGTCTACAGAAAACTAACTCTGGCTCCCACCTCTGGTACTGATCCCTTGTGTCACCACTGTCAAGTCACTTTTTCCTCTCCTTGCCCCATCCCTAGCAGTGGGACAATATGGTGCAGCAAGGTCTGGCACAGAGGAAAGCATGAAGGAGGTTTACATTCATGTATCAGGGCTCTGAGGCTGGAGTACTGGGACTGAAGAAGGATCTTATGGGAAACCTGTCCTTCTGCTGCATGCTGTCACATGCAGCTGGGCCTTGGACTTGTTTGCCATATTAGATGTGCAGATGAAAGATCCTAACTGGGGATTAAATGTTTTGTTAACATCAAAACAAAGCACAAAGCACAAAAAGCTCTCCTTGCAGCTCATTTCTAAGAGTTCACCCGGCTGCAAGTGTTCAAGGAAAGGGCTGCTGATACCAAAGACAGTGAAGATATATAGTGGGGGGTCTGAGGAAAACTCACCTTCATTAGTCCTGAAATATGGGGATACCAGACCCTCACTGGGATCCTGTGTCAGGCTACAGGCTGGATTCCTGTCCTGTCACAGATGAGAGAAGCTATGGGGCTGGAGAGAGAAAACCCAGTTACTCACAAAAAGGGAAGGAAAGAAAACTGCTGGTCCCTGCT
>NW_008657733.1:20000-33381 GCF_000695815.1 Acanthisitta chloris | reverse complement strand
GTTTCAGCTCAGGAGCCACCAGTGCAGGAGCACTGCAGAGCCAGAGACAGCTTCTGCTCCTGGGAGCTTGCTGCTGGTTTGGGGTCAGGCACAGACCTGGCTACAGGGAGGATTTGTGGCAGAAAGGCAGAATGAGGAGGGGGCAGAGGACAGGGGTAACAGCCCAATGGGGGTGTCTGAGTTTGGGCTGAGGGCTGGTAATTGAGCAGAGCACCTTCCCCTGCCGTTTCAGCTTAACCTCAGGCACAGCTATTAGCCTGACCCGATGGGAAATTAATATTCCCCAAATTGCCAGAAAGCTGCTCACTCTGGCTTATTTTCTTTCCATCTGGCTGTGGTGGAGGAGAGCCTGTCCTCAGCTTGCTGCTCAGCTGGCTCTTTCTTTTTTATCTCTTGTCTCTCCATCTCCCATTCAGCCCCCTCTATCTCTGCATCCCCTCTCTACTTCCCTCTGCTAGTGCGGGTAAGTGTGGGAGCGTGCGTGTGTGTGCGTGTGTCCCTCTCTCTTCCCTTCTGTCTTTTTTGTTCATATATATTTAGTATTTATTTACAAGCTTGATTTTTTTCCCTCTGAGTGAAGCCAGGCATGCACAGAAATCCTTAAGATGCTATAAAGCCGCTGAGGTATAAAATGGAAAGTGCTTAGCCTGCCTGTACAGAAATATCTCACTGCGCCGCACTGGAAGCCACCGAAGCTGGGCACTGTAAATCTCATAGAGTTTAGCTTGTTTGTTTACACCATGACGATGATCTAAAGAGAAAAAGAGAGAGAGTGAGAGGGAGAAGCTCTCGGTTCCCTGTCAGGCCACAGCACACATCCCCAAGCCATTTATCGGACCTCGTGAGCAGGATGCTGGGCCAGCAGTGCCTTCCCAGCCCATCTGCAGGCAGCACAATGGTGGGAGGGGGAGGTGGCCTCTCTGATGCTGTCCTTTTCAAGACACAGGGAAAGGTGCCATGTGTATTTCCCAAGGCCGCTCTGAGAGAGATGTTACTAGGATGTCCCACTCCTGGGACACAGCAGACTTTCTTGCTTCTTACTTGGTCAAATCAAGCGTCTTTTTGGCTCTCTTGGTCTATGTGGCTTTATGAGACCTCCCCAAACAGCACCCAAAGGTTTTCCTAAAGACTTAGAAATTGTCCTTGAAGCAATGGGCCACAGAAAAGCTGAACTTGGGGAAAATAGCTTCAAATTTTGACTCCTTTGTTACCTTGCATGAACCAAGGTCCCTCTTTGAAACCCGTCATGCCCATGCTCCTGAAGCATTGCTTCACCACTTCCCTTCCTATCCAGCCCATCTCTAGGACAGGGCTCAGGTGAGGATCCCACGTGCTAACCTCTGATGGGGATCTGGCCTTGCTTCCACAAGTCTCCAGGCTGGTCCATCCATGGCTCTGAGGAACAACAGCATCTCAGCACACACCAGGACAGGCCCTGCCATTTGATGCCCTGGCAGCAGACTTCCAGAGCCAAGTCAAATCTGCATGCTGCCCCTTCAGATAGGAGCTGTACAGAGCAAACAGCAGGAAAACCCGTTTCACAGCTCCTCACTGGGATCATGGAGGACCAGCAGACAAATTTCTTCATGTGTCAAACACAGTGGTCTCCATCTGAGCAAAAGATGTAGCATAGGTGAGATGAGATTTGAGAAGGAAAAGAAAGATAAATCAGTCTAAATCAGGAATTACAAGTGCTATATATAGTACAGTAACAGAAAGACAGTGGAAAACATGACAGCCTGTAAGGATGGCACTGTAAAAACATCTCTTATTTACAAAACCACCAAGTTATTATACTTTTCTTACATCACATGCCGGGAATTTAGCCTTCAATGTTGATGCGACTGGGCTCAAACCTTACAGGGAGTTTGCAATGGATCTGGGAGTTGAAGTCAGGTCTCCTGTGTCCCTAGGCATCAAACCCTTTGCAACAAGAAGATGTAAAAGCCTTGGACACAGAAGAAAAAATAATTATCAGAGTTTGTCTCAAGCATCTGTGGGCAGAGAGGAAGGAAGTAATCCTACCCTCCCCATGAGTATCTGCATGCAGCTGAGGGTGCCAGGTCTCTCAGGCTGTGTCCCAGCTTTCTGCCAGCTTCTGTGCCACAAGGCATATGCATGGAAATTCTTGCTGTGCTGTCAGTCTGCGTAGATGCATTCTGTCCAGAGACAGCAGTGGAAGCGAAAGTTGGAGTTCAGTGTCTACTTGGCACACTGGTGGCTTTGCACCTCTTTCCATAAGCATCCATCGGAAAGATAGCTCCATCCATCCTCTTCCCAAAAACCCCTGCAAGCATGAAATCTATAGATAAACAGTCGCAGGTGGTTGTTGACTCAAGCTCTTCTGTACACTGTTATTCCTAAAAGCTGCTACGCTTCCCAGGCAAGGGGAGGAGAAATTGGAGGAAAGTGCAGAAGTCATCGCTTGGGGTGCCAGCCTGGCACTGAAGCATGCAAAGAGGGTGCAAGAGTGCTCCCTGCAGGAAGATGACTAGTTCATGGTCTTACGTTGGGCCAGAGCTGCAAGATAAGTTTTGCTACTGGATGCCAGAGAACAGGATCTTGAAGTCCCTGCTTGCAAAGTATATTTGAGTTGCGGCTTCTTTTGTCCAGAAGGAATGTCATTTTTATAGGACCTACAAAAAGGCAATGACTTGTCTGTCCATCCCAATACAACCCCCATCCCATGGATGTTGGATGCATGTTGGAAAGAACTTTCCACCACTGCAAGAGGAGAAACTGGGTCCTGCCACAAAGATAAAGACCTCATGCACAGTAAGGTTGGATTAGCCTTGAAATCTCTCCTCCATGATCTTTCACTGAAATCCTTCTTTTCTGTTTGTTTTTCTCTTCCTTCCCAAATGGCTTCCTGGCCTCTTCTTTAAGGGGGCATGCCAGGGCCCAGAGTAGGGGTCTCCACAGCGCTCAGAACAGGCCCCCAGACAGCTGCAGTGAAAGGGATGCTGCAATCCTAAATGCCCTGTGCGCTCTACATATTGTGGAAAAAGCTGTTGCATTCATCAATGTCAGACGCAGAGTTTGAATAAATTTGAATGCACTCAAGCGTGTTCCCTGCAGTTTTTTATAATATCACTTTCCAGTTTGAATATTTCACTTACTTTTTTTCAAATTTCTTTTTATCCACCAGTTTTTCCTCCTTTTCATCCTCTCATCCTTCCACTTTACCCCCCTCTCCAGGTTTTTGTGTTTGCAACCCAAGCAATTGGACAAGGAAGCCATGCTGCAAGCTTCCTTACAGCTGTGCCCTGGAAAAGGCAGTTACTTCTCACACTGTATTCATGCCTTCCCAGCTGTTGGCCAATTTGAACATCTTCCCACCACAGAACAACACCCCATGGGACACTTTGGCTAGGAAAAACCATTAGGAAAAACCATTAGTTTGCAAGGTATTGGTGCAGGATCAACTTGTGAGGGTCTCACAGGTGGCTCTTGGTTGCTTTGGCCCACTGGATCAGCTCTGTGAAGCTCTGGCTGTGGGAAAGACACAACATAGTCAAATAGTATCATGGGCCATCAAAAGGGCCCCAGTCATGCATGTGTCCTGAAGGACAGAGCAAGTCACTGAGAAGCAGCAGATCTGCAACTGATCTCCTGCTGGTGCTGTGTGGTGGTGTTCAAATGTTACTCCAGGACAAATAAGGTAAGCTGAATTAATGCTTTCCTCCCTCCTCTTTGCACCAGAGTAAACCTATCAGTCCCTTTTGTCTCCCACACTTTGATTTGTCCCCTCTATAACGGAAACCACACTTATGAGCCTGTTCCTTGACCACCAAGTGATGCAAATTAAGCAAACCTGCTAAAAGGTTAATGATGCTCTTGACCAGCGAAAGAAGAGGGGGTGTTATTTGTCACCCTGCTTTTGGGCTACGTTTTCATGTCTTCAGTACAAGTAGGAGGCAACAAGGAAGAAAAATGTCTTGTATTGACCTGACCAGACAGGCACCTCCAAGATGGCCAGCCCTTGCCCAGGACTGTGTGTCCTGTGGGCAGGGCAGAGAGGTGTTGGGGATGGGGAGGAAGAAAGGGCTGACAGCACCATAGAATGCATTCTGCTGCTTGTATTGAGAATTCAGTGCTCTCTCTTGTAGTGAAAACTCTATGATCTTGTGACTAACCACTTTCCCCTTTCACTGTTTTTGATTTATATCCCATTACTTCGCCTGTTTGTGCCTTGCAGACATGAATTTTTTCCCTGACATCTCCTATGCAGCAGCCACGTCAAAACCTTTGATAAAATAATAGTGGTAAGACATTCACATGGCTGTTTTTATGTTTCCAGGGATATAGACATCAATTAAAACTCTTCATATGATCTGATCCGTTGTTATTAAAGGCATTAATACTGGCACGCCCCTCAGATTAGGGGCTGCTCACCGGGCGATGGAGGAAAGCAAGGAACATTGTCTGCATGCATCCCCTTTCTGCTCAGCTCCCATGGGGACCTCGCTTGGAGGACAATCAGCACAAGCTACTGAGGGCACCAGTGGCTGCACCGAAGTGGTCAGGGGTAGTACAGGGCAAAGGCATCCCGTGCACCACCAAGCATGGCACTGCCCTCCCAACACCTCTCATACCACCACACGACCTTGAATAACAAATACCAGCTCTGCCACTGATCCCTTCCCAGACCCAAGGTGGCAGATCTGCTTGAATGTATGCCCCAAAGGATGGCCAGAGTGGACAGCTGAGATTGCAGCCACAGGGTGCTTGGTGCTGAGCATTCACTTGAGGACAGGCAACCTTCAACAGTATAGGTAAAATAGGGAGTGAGAGTTGAACCACTGAGAGAACACGTGATTTTTCCATGGCAACTCATATAGCATTTCCTCATCAAAGATGTTGACAAGTTATCAAATACAAGAAACATTTCTTAACCAAGAGGAAACTGAGGCTGCATAGAGTATATTGTTAAATATGCCAGTTCTGGCACCTAACTGAAGGAAGAAATGGACACTGCAGCAGTCAGCCTGTGAGAAATGTCAGTGTCATCACCCAGGGTTTCACTTGGTGAGGCAAACCAGAAGGTCTGAATTATAGCTTCCTGCAGACCTGTCCAGATCCATGTGTCCCCAGCTTTTCTCATTCAACACAGCCCAAAGCAATTCCTGCTTGAGCTGGAAACAGTTGGTGTCCCCATCTAACCTCCTCACAATGCCTCTCATGGGGGGAAATCTGGATTTGCAGTGAACAATTTCAGAGGCAGGACATTTCCCTTTTCTCTCCAACATTGCCACCACTCAGAATCTGTGTTTTCTCCTGTTGACACTGTATGATATAACCAAAGACTCTGTCATGACGATGCCTTCCTTGGTGCTGTTAAAGCACTCTATAACCAGGGCACTATCTATGCTAGAAAATCTTCCCTCCATATGGTTTTCCAAAACTTCACTCAGTAAAGAAACAAGATGTAGGAAATCCTGTTTAGTGTATGGTGGCTTACAGGCTACTGCTCTCTATGCTGTATTTACATAATTTAACTTTAATTCCCTCTCTCCCTCTGCCTCTTCATCTCTTTCTTTCCCTCCTTGCCCTCCTTTCAGGAAGAGAAAACTCATCCTTCTACTTGGCATCTCCTGTGAGAAGGGATAGTCAATATGCTCAGGTAATGGCCAAAGATTAGCTCTTGGTCTCCTCTCCCACTCCCACCAGTCACCTTCCCGAGGGCCAGGCAAAAGTGGTCAAGAGATGATGAAAGAAAGGTGGGGACAGTATCCTGGGAGAAAACCTCCACCAGCGGTGACAATCCATGCATGATGAAAGAAAGGTGGGGACAGTATCTTGGGAGACAACCTCCACCAGCGGTGACAATCTATGTACACAGGTGCAAAAGCTTTGAGACACACCAGGGCTCAGCAGCAGTGTGGATTCTGGGATGGGATGGTGCTTTTTTCACCCTGTCCAGGAATGTGAGGCTACCAGCCCAGCAGGCACTTCCTTGATGGTTCACCAAGCCGGATAAAGATGGGGAAAACTATCTGGAGTATTGCCTTCCCCAGTTTTGCCCTGGGATGGGAAATATGTTAGTATGAGTAAAAACTTCCCCCTCTCATCCAAAGGAAACTTAGGTGATTGCTTGCTTGCCAGGCACCTTGGCACATCCTAGCATGGCCACCCACTGCCCTACCCGTTTGTGCTATGGGCCTGAAACCAAGAAAAAAAGGGAAAATCACCCCCCAGCATGGGAGACATGGGGCAGCAGGGGAACAAGGTGTGTGTGTGCATCCTCCATTTTGGTGTCTCTTTTTAAGCACTGGCTTTCCATTGCCCCAGGGGAGCCGAGGGGAAGCATGTGTCTCTCAGGCACACAGCAGCCCTGACTGGGTAACGGTGCAGAACGTAAAGTGTTGTCTATTAGGTAGGAGACTGGTTAATACAAAGAGTTGTTGGTAATAACAATGTCCTTTCAGCAGTGACAGAGACAAAGTACCTGCATGTGGCGTGTACCACTGCGTGCAGCGAGTGATGGTCACAGGGAAGCTTTGGAGATCATTTGAATTTCACATCCAGGGAGAGTCGGCCTATCATTAAAAAACCCTAATTTCAGTGTCAGGTGGAGTTCCAGGTAATCGATCATGGTGTCAGCTGGCACGGGCTCTCCCTGCCTCCTTGCCTTGCCTCCAAGTCAGCCTTGGTTTTTTCCAATTAAACTTGTTGCTGGGATCCAGAGGGAAGTGCAGAAGCACAGGAAAGACAGACCACACATCCCCTCTCATTACAGGTGAGATGGGAGCATTAGGGAGATAGGGTCAGGAAGGTGGGATTACAGCTGGTGTGGGATGACTATGGTTAGGGGTAAGGAAAGGAGATGCTCAGAAAATGATCTTTGCTGCAGCAAGGTGCAGAAGGGACTTGCAGGGAGGGAATCTCAAAACATCATTGCATCTTGAGGAAGGTATTGCATGAGACCCTCCATGCATTACTGAGGCTGCCAAGCCCCAATGGCCAGTTTTTCTGCCTCCAGCATCCTCTCTGCCCCTATCAGACTTTCAAACTTCTATCCTTGTGGGTCTCATCCTGCACTTATTGCTCTTGGCTTCTTCATCTCACACATTTCCACCCCCATCCCCACACAGGCATCTCTGGCATCTACAGCCCCTCTCAGCCACCACCAGCCAGCTCTCCAGGGTCTCCCTCTTGCTCTCCTGAGTCAGATTCCCTTTAATGGGTAGCTTAAGGATCCAGGCTCCTCTCTACAGCACCAGTTACCAGGGCAACATTTTTGGCAAGAGAATTTTTTGGTTACAAAACAACCTTCCTCTTCCCCCAAAGGTCAAATCTGCATGAAGAATTGCCATCAGTAGAAATGTATTCTGTTTTTCATCATATTTCACCCCAGTTTTAAAACTCATATCTGTAACCAAAGTTGACTGAGGAGGCTTCATACAGGGGGAGAAAAATGCTTCCAAAATAATGCCAATAAAAACATGCTTTAGAAAACTGAAGGAATCTGTTAGAAATAAAGCTTTTCATTCCTACACGCATTCTGCAGGAAATCCCATTGCAACCCTACTACACAGAAATGATACAGAGACTGAAACACTTTGCTCAATGCTTTCCTTGCAGTTGTGACTATTTTGTAGCTAAGGTTTAGGAGCAGTAATAGAGTCACCATTAACTGCTGCTTTTACCTACAGATGAGAAATATCAGCCCTAAACAAGACCAGGACTTTGCCCTATATACCTAATGAAAGACAGACATTAAGACAAAAAACCTGAAAACAAACAGGGCCAGGCTTGTCCTTCTAATTGAGAGGCAGGGCATGGACTCACATGGAGAATTAGGTGTCTTGTTTTATGCAGTACTGAGGTACATAACCCAATAGGATGGTTCAGAAGAAAGGGGCTACAGTAGGGGTACAAGATGAGGAATGTGGGATTTTGGGACACAATTGCCCTGGTGGACTTCCTGTGCCCAGGGCTTTCATGCTCAAGTGATTTCTAAAGCCACAACAAAGCAGAAGGAGGTGGCTCTGAAGGTCAGTGTAGGGTGAGCCAGTTCTCAAGGCTGACTGAATGGGTCATTCGGGGTTGACCACTGGGGTTTACACTGTGAGTTGGAGGGAAAACATAGAATCGACCTTGACTGTGAGTGCAGGCACAGCTGGAGAACAAGCCTTGAGGAAGCAGTAGGTGGAATGGTACAGGCAATCAGGTAAATTAGCTGTCTCTATTGGTGTGAGGGCTCTGCCCATCTTTGCCCAGCCCCCTCTGACTTGTCCAAGCATCCACATGACAGGGAAAGGTCAAACTGGTCTAACTGCAGAATTGCAGAAATGCAATCTTCTTTTCCAAGAGAGAAACTGGGCAGTGGGAAAGACATTGCGGTAACGCTTAACCATAAAGCTGGGCAGGGAGCCCAAACGCAGAAAGTTGAGGTTAGCAGCATTCACTGTTGGATCAAAGGTCATTCTGGATTGGGAACATCCAGCCAAGACTGGAAATCTCTCATGCATAGCAGATTGGCCATCCCATTTATGCCAGTGCTGCAGAGGAACAGTGCACCCAGAGCTGCTAGTGATTTTGGAGTTTGCTAAGCTGTAGCTGCATGCCATGCAAGAACTCAGTGAAGAGCTTCATCTTCCTTCTTTCTGACAGCAATCTGTGCTAGGCACAGGGCCAGGTGTGAGCAGCAGAGACCTTCCTGGTGCTCTTCATGGCTGGGTACATGGACAGGGCTTTCCTCCCAGCCACTCTGTCCTCCCAGGACTTGGGACAACTCTTGGACTTGAGGAGTATTGGCTAGGAACAGGTCTCCTAGAGCTGACAGTCTTGCCTAAATGATGGCAGTTGCAGTAGAGACCATGTCGAGACACTTCTAAATTCTCAGCCTGGTTAGCCAGATGCTATTTATAATCCAGTTGGTTGAAGAAAGCCTTCAGTGCTGAGTCTGGGCTCACTGCACTGGATCCCTAGTAATTGTACTGGACAATTTATGAGCATAAAGACTACTATTCATTTTTGCAGGAATCTAAGAAGAGAGATGTGAGGAAAAGCATGGCCTGGTTCCTTTTGCAAGGTATATTAGTCACTTCTTGCCACTTCTGAGCGTGCTGATCTGCAGTTGGAGAAGTTAATTTCTCATTTGGCTGTGGGGTAGAGGGAGCCTTGGCCTGAACTTGGCCAGGTGAGTGTGATATCCCAGGCCTGTTCCCCTCTGAGACTTGATCCTGGCTTGCCAGAACAATAGGCAGCTGCTGCAGCTCCGCAGGGGGCTGGAGCCACTTGGATCCCACATAATGCCCAGAGGAGAGGAGAAACCAATTGCCTTTGCTTCAAGGACACTAAGCAAAGCATAAAGAAACTATGTGCAAATTGAATGGGAGGCATTAGGATATATCTTTGGACAGAGCACAGGTTTCATCAGCAGTCTTATGAACTAAGATTGATACATATGACTTCTCCCTCTCCCATCTCCCTCTGCCCCTCAGGTGACTCTTCTGGCTGCCAGCTGAAGGGAAGGAACCATCCCTAATCCCTCACAGAAGAGCTGGCAGTGGCCATGGTTTGTTGAGGTTACCTCTGTGATGAGGTTCCCTGAAGAATAAACCTCAGTGCCCAGCCTGATGCATTTTGCTTTGTGTCCTCAGGGGAGGGCAGGCTCAGAGCTGTGGCAGTGCTGTGTTCCCCAGCTGGGTACATACTGAGGTGAAAAACCACACTCACCTCCCCACTGATGCATGGATACCTGAGATCACACATGGATGCAAAACAGGCTCAAGGATTGGGAACTGGAAGGGGGACATTCATTGTCTGCGGTTGGTTTGCAGCTCAGATGGTGATTCTCTGTGGAACCTGGGGTGAAACACCTCATCCCTAGGCTTCGGTTCCCTCTCCTCTTCACCAGGGGTATGACCCACCCATTTAATTTGCCTGCATAGTCTCCTTCGCACTGGGAATGGCTCTCCCTATGGCATTGCACAATATCCCAGTTCAGCCCATTTGCTCCAACAGGAGTTACTGCAGTGGAAATAGCAATGCTGGAATGTGTAATAATGCATAATGGAAGAAGGTGAGGCCAGAGCTGACATTCTCAACCCCTAAGCTTATGGTAACAGTGACAAATGTCTCATCGTTTGTTCCTTCCTTGCCTGGCACTTTTGCTTCTCTTTAAATGGAGTTTATCATGGTGCAATGGGCTTTTTTCCAAGTTAATGTCTGTCAGCTCCAATTTGTTCAAATGACCTTCGTAGACTCAGGGGAATTTCAAAAATAAATAAAGAAAGTCTTGCTGGAGAGCTTAGGGAGGGCTTCACCTGACAGTCAGTGATAGAGATACCTCAGAGCCTGCGAGCACCACGTCCTCCCAGGACCAAGCCAGGGGAAACGGGCTGATTAGGGAAAAGAGTCCAGGATTGCAGAGATGTCTGCTTGATGGAAGAGAGGACAGAGCTGAGCCACAGCCACCAGGCTGTTGCTGGTGGGAAAGGGAAGCATGCAGCACTTTCTCTGAGTCCCATTGTCCCCAGAGCAGGCACTTCACTGGGGGGTAGATTCATGTGATAGCACCCAAAGAACCCACAAAGGGTACAGCCCGGATGCTCTTGTCTGTGCTTCTTTCTTAGAAAAAACTTCTCCAATAACTTCTTTTGAGAAGCTTTCTTGCTTGAACCCAGATATCAGGTCCTTTATATGGGTTGGTCGGGCTGAGGCTGGTTGTGGGCAATGGCAGGCTTCATGCTCTGCCTTTGCAGTTTGCTGGATGCAATCCTCTGTCTCAGCTTTGCCTTCTGAAAAGGCTAATGTCATTTTGCAAGAATTTACCCCAGCCAGAATAGATGAAGCTATGTGGATTTGACTATTAAGAAATACTAAGGGGGGAAAAAGTCAACATCTCATTCAAAAAGGCTAAAGACACTAGAGAATAGGGAAGGAAACAGTGAGAAGGTCAGAGAAATATAGTCTAAAGACAACTGCCTGGCTCCAGCTAGTGTGGGCAGACTTTGCAGGGTTATCCAATCTTCCTGAGCCAGCAAGAAGTACATCAAAATCTGTTTGGCCAAGAGCCACAGGAGACCTGAAAGGATGGGAGTTCTGGAAGCATTTCACAGGGATGCCCGAACTGAAGCTGGAATGAAATTGCAGCAGGGGCCCAAGAAGATCCAGTTAAATGGATTTCCACTGGCTTCTCCATTACCATTGCTGGTGGTGTGGCACTAGCCAGAAGTCATATGCACATACAGGCTCACAGACAGTTGTGTGGTATAGTCATGACTCAAAAGTACTCCTCAAAGTGCTTGAAGGCACATAGTCTCCTTCCCCGGCTTAGCAAGTGGAACTTGGAGGTTTAGCTTATATTCCTGATTCTGACATCGTCATAGTATGGAAACTCAGGCAAGTCAACATGCCTTTGTTTATTTTCTCCCAGTGCATTTGTAAAGTGCTCAGCACAACAATAGTCTTTGTTCTGAGTGGTGATGGGAGACAAATGGTAATAATAATAATAATCATAGTGACCACAATAGTGATAATACAGGCTGAGTTGTTTGGGATTCTTCTCCTAAACACTTCTACACCCAGTGATGGAGAAGAAAAAGAGAGCAGTCATTCAGAGTATCAGAACATAAAAACAAGTAGGGTCAACTGAGGTTTAAGTCACTGAGACCTGCTTATTGTGTTTTGTTTGTATCCTTCTGCACACCTGAACCCTTTCCCAGCCTGTGCTATCAGTGCTTACAGCAGCCCTCCTCACCTTCGTTGGTTTCAGTTCCTGGCCTTTTCCTGTTGCTGTGTGGGCTGTAAAGCAGGCTGCAGAAACCACAGAGCCCATCAAGAACTATTGAACATCCATCAGTTGACATTTGAGCATGAACAAGGCATATTATGCATAAAGATCCATTTGGCACAGAAAACAGTATGCCATGAGACCAGAGTTCAATTATAATCAAGGCTTAGAATTAGTGCTCTGTCTTCTGTCATGGCAAAAAAATCCCAGTCCTTGCAAGCTGCCCTCCATCCAGTCTTCCCTCCAGACCTCCCCTGATTCAGAGATTTGCACAGTCCTAAGGATGGTGGCTCCAGGGTAAATAAGGAGAATCCAGCCCATATCTGGACCCCTGATATAGGTAGGTCCATTAGAATGCAAAATAGGACTATTTCTTCTTGATTTCCCTTAAGCTTGAGTTAGGCAAGGAACAGAGCTCACCTATTATTTCACATAAAAACATTCACATCTCTAGGAGGGAGGCAAATAGAGGTATATATTTGTAGAATCAGGAACAGGGCAGTGGGAGTGGGGTTCAGCATCCTGTGTTCACATCCTTCTGGTCCCATATAAGAGCCATAAACTGGGCCAAAATGAGGGACTCATTGTAGTAGTATCTTGCTGACCCAGGCAGAGGAGATGCTATATCAGCAAGGAGCTGCAGTCAAACCAGCCCCATCACAAGGCACAGCCTCCCACTGCAGTCTGGAATGGTGGCACTTCTCCTGCCATGTGATGCTCTGCATGACCTGGGACCAGGAATAATCAGAGCAAAGAGACTTGAGGGCTCAGTACTTCTCTCCCTATCATGAATATGTTGATTTAATGACTGAACTGTACAGCTTGTGTGGCAGCACAAGACTTTTACTTGGTACATTCTTGCTTTAGGGCCAAAATCTGAATATGCTTGGAGTGACAGCACATCACAGAATCATAGAACAATTTAGGTGGGAAAAGACCTTTGGACCATTGAGTCCAGTGGTAAACATAACACTGTCAAGTCTACCGCTATACCATGTTCTAATTACAAATATGACAGTATATTTAATGTCCACTATTCTGTGTTTGCAACCATAGATGCATTTTTGGGATGTAAATGAAAGGCTAATTTTTGTGTCAGACCTTCCATGGTTGTCAACATGACTATTAAGGGATTTGTAGATGAGTCCTTACAACTAAGCTTTGACACTATCAACTTTCTCAAAATTAAAAAATAAAAAAAGAAGGTGGGGGAGTAAAAGGAAAAAAGTATTGCCCAGCTGAGTTGTTAAAGAGGGGAATTGAACATTTAAACATACAGCGATGTCTGCCTAAGTCTGCAGACAGCCTGGACTGTAGCTGAGAAGGGCACAAGCTGCCTACACCCATCTCAGTATGTCAGTTCTGAAGCCTAATGCTGACACTTTAGAAAGAACTACTCAAATGGCTTTCCTAGCTGCAAATTTTTGCGGATGCCTGCAACTCTTTTAATTAGCCCCCAGTCCCAGGCCATTTTCTGCTTCTCTCAAGAAGGCAAAACATTCAACTGTCTTTTCTTCAATAGCCAAACCAATCTGTATCTTTCATGTTATAGACATTTATGCTGCATTCAGAACGAGGCACCATCGCAAAGTATAGGAACAGCACAGAATAAAGACTTTACTATCCATTTCAATAAGT
>NW_008657733.1:0-15000 GCF_000695815.1 Acanthisitta chloris | reverse complement strand
TCCCTTTTAGCTAAGGAAGAGCCAAGACAAGTGGTGCCTGACAGATTCACCAGACAGAAAAACCCTCAGTGAGAATAGATGCACTAAATTCAGAGGGTCCTGGGCCATGACTATCGCTGACAGGTTTTGATCTAATCTGTCTTTGGTGTTCATGATACACTTACTGCGACATTATCTAAAAGGCTTCGTGCAACCTTGCCTCAGAATCAACCATGGCAATTATCAGGAGTAGAAGTCTTCCACAATAACATAAATATGCTCCAACTGGGAATGGTATCACTTGAGAAAAATCCTTGGAGCTTTGCTGAACCAGCAGGATGTTCTTGCAAGATCATTCAAATGCCCCATTTTTATGGCTCTGCTCATAGTCCAGATGCCACTGAGAGATAAAGCTAAACCTGCACTCTGTCAGTAAACTGAAATTGAAAACGTTTATCAATCTCTGTAGACTAAAAGACGTGCAGAATCCTACTACCATCATTTTGGCCATTAGTGAGTGAAGGTGCAGATGGTTTGCTATTCGTCCCACTGGTTCTCTGCAGAGACGTGTTCACTCTGGCATGGGTGTGGGTAGCTTGTCTAGAGACTCCATCCAGATAAAGCAGTTCAGAGGTGCTGTGTCTTTGGACTCCTCTTGCTCAGTCTGAATTATCAGCATTTGACTAACTGCCCTATACAGTGTTTTAAAACAGCTTTACTGAAGCAATAAGGGCTAAAGCAGGTCCAAAGCTTGCAAAGCATGACAATATTCCACTGGGAGAGCTGGTTTGAAACTTGGCTCTGCTAAGGATCACCAGGGTGAAGCATGATGTAGCAGACTGGGAGGGGAATTCACATTACTGCAAAGATTTTCAAGACTGTACCCATTCTGAGGTGCTTGTCTGAGCCCTGTTACTGCAGAATATGAGCATCTCTCAGTCTCTGAAATAGTAACTCCCCATGGTTTCCACTGAGACTGTCTGCCATGTATGAAAGAGTGAATGACTTACTCAGGGCCACCTGAAAGGTGATGGCCAAACAAAGAGTTGTACCAGTGGTTTTCTGAACTTCTAAAGCATCATTCCTGCCTGTCAGCCTGGTCACACAAGTGCAGATTTCTGTCACCTCCGTGTTCAGCCACTTCTCCACACATGTATCACACACCTATCCATCTGCCTTCCCCACACACCTGTGCTCTACCCAAGCCTGCTTCCCACAGTCTTTAAACATCCAGCCCTCAGTCTTTCTAGATGGCTCCATCCATTCCACATTTAATGAGGTTTGCAGAAGAACACCAGAAGGTTTATTTAAATTGTTAGTGTCTCTTATAAAAGTGGAGTTTTCTCCTGGGAATTACTAATCCCTCAAAACTTTATTGTTTTGGTTTCCTGTTTGTTTTTTTCTTCTGTGAGGAAGAAGGTGGGTGGGAATGGCAGTGGGACTTTAACAGGAAGACAATAATTTCAACAGCACTGTCACAAGATAGTAAGGGTTTTACCATATTTTTCATAGACACATCCAGTGTTTTCTAGTCAATATGGCTGATAGGACCTTACTGGCTACAACCAATGGTGACTACTTGATTCTTCAGCATCAAAATTAAACCATAGGCTGAAGGAGAAGCCAGTAGCCAGTCTGAGCCTTATGCATGCACAGAAGAATAAATTGCCATGAGCTGCACTAGATCTTTTTAAAAACACTGTGCTTGGGAAGCAGGTGGAAATGAACTACACAGGCTTCTCCCTTCCACCTCAACTGTATCTTCACACGAAACCTCACTTTCTCACTCTTGAATCTCTGGTTCCACATTTACTTTGTTCTTGCCTTATTTTTCCCTCTTGTTCTCCAGCTGTGCTTTTCTCCACCCACCCTTGTTTCCTTGTTCTCCTCCTCAATTTTCACTACTTTTTTAATATATATTTTTAAAAATCTGGAATTATGAATATTGAAAAAATATTTAATTCCCAACTTAGGGCTGGTGAGAAGGCAGTAAATGTTTTCCCTGACTCACACTTGGTGCTGTGTTGCAGTAAATGCTGTCTCTTTTCAATTGGTTGCTTACTTTTCAACTTTTCTTATTTCTTTTAGTTACACTGCAATTAGTCTGAAATTGAGGGAGTTTGAAAAAGCAGAGCAACAGCAAATCTTTATTTTCCTTTCTCCTGTCATCCCTACACTTCTCTGAAGCTAGAAAAGCAACTGCAAATTATAAAGAAGGGAAGAAAAAATTATACTCCAAGCTGCACACACTTTTCACCTGCTGGTTAAAAGAATAAAGAGGGGGAAAGAAAGAGGACAATTAGCATGCTTTGGATGGAAAACCTCATGTGCATGTATGTACATCAGTACAGAAAATGCATGCATGGATAAAAAAAGATTGCAGCTAGGAATTGATGTACATTACTAGTGATGGTTTAAATACCATCTTTTAACTTCTTTAATCTACTTAAAACCCCCTGTGGCTAAATCAGTATAAACCCCTCAGACTGTAAGCACAGTTATACTGGTATGTGTGTACCTAATACCTGTGTAGCTTAATTTCATGCCTACAAGAGAATAAAGTTAAACTGGTAAAAAGCCTATTTATATCAATGTAAATGCTAGAGGGAAATGTACTGTGTTTACCCTGCTGCTGCAGTTAAAATTCCTTGTACAGATAAAGCTGAAACGGGAATCTTGCCCATCCACCTTTTCTCTCCCTTCTGTATCCCTTCAGCCCACACATTTGTGTCAGCCTTTCCTCCCTTCTAGAAATTCCTGGCACTCACGCTTGTGGAATGACCACATCTTGGAACCTACATCCACATGTCTCACCAAGGGACAGTCCCATCTCCCTGCAGAGCCCAGTGCAGTCAGATGAGTCTGCCACCTGAGCCCAACCTGCAGCACTGCAATTCCAGGCAGGGGCAAAGGGAGAATGGTGCAAGGGGAGAATAGTGCACATCTCTGAGTAGCCACAGGACCCACTTTGTTCCCAGATCAAAAATTCAGCTACTCATGCTTGCTTGTTTTAATATCAGGAATAAGCCTGGATTTTGTTGGGGAGTAAAAAAACACATTACATTTCATCAAAAAGAAGAATAGGTGTTTGCGAGAAATTTACTATGTGGATAAGAAAAATCAGAGAGGCTGAAACTGCAGGAAGACAGAATCTACTCTGGGGAATGTAAAATCCTACATCTCAAAGCTGGACCACTAGCTCATTCACTTCTTACACCTGTCTGTCCTGGCTATTTAGCTTACAAGCTTTTGGGTGTAGAGACTACCTGTGCAGCTCTAACAGAAATCCTGGAAGGTTTTCACTTGGCTCTTTACAGCTGTCTGGGGGATAAAAAGGAAACTGTGCTTTAACAACATACAACATAGGTCAGAGAAGTAGCACCTGGACTCAGGCAAAGAGAGATTAAAAGGCTCTGCTAAAGTCATCCTGTTAGGCACTGGTACAATTGAGGCATCTTATCTGCCCTATCCTATATCCTAAATGTGAAGTAAGAGAGTCATGAAGATACAAAAAACCAACCTGCTAGAATAGCAGAAATAAAGAAACCTGTATCCATGCAGAAGACTCTGTGGCCTTTAATGACTTACACTGGATGTGAAAGGCATCTCTGTGGCTGTCTTCTCATTCTCAAGAACAGATATAAATCCACCCAAGACACACCTTAGGTCTGGGCTTGTGGGCAGCTGACTAAAACCAGACCACAAACTCTCAGGCCAAATCCGTCACTGAAGCAACTCCATTGACTTTAGGGTTGTTAAACGGCAGAGGGATTTGGCTTGCTGCTTTTAATTGTAGTCACAAACCCAACTGCCGCCTGATGAACAGAAAATAAGATGTTATCAGAACCATTCGGTCCTCTACCCTGCAGAAAGGTGCAGGAACAAGAACCTTAGCTGTACTGTGCCCAAGGCCTTTATGTTTGGAGGACTAGGAATCTGGAGCAGCCCAGATATCTGTGTTACATTTGCAACAGGGTTATGTATAAAGTACTGTGACATCCAGGATCAGTGCAGCATCAGGTGATTTGCTCATTAATTTCATCTATAAATCATATTCCTGCTTTTAAAATGGCAAGGACAATAAAACACACAGTAAAAGGTATGAAAGACACGCAGACACATATGGTGAGGGAAAATGTTTGGAAAGACAATGCTCTAGGTATAGACTAAAGATAATTCCCAAAACTATATAGAGGGCATGTAGCAATCTCCTAGGGAGAGTTATCAAGGAGGGATCATCAGGACAGCCATGCAAACTTCATGAGCTCAGGGACTCTAGCAGAGGTTGGCAAAATGCATTACAGGGCAACCTAAATCTCATCACTGAACTACAGTCACTCCTGGGGAGGAATTCAGCATCTTACTTACTAGTGGCAATCAGCAATTAAAATTCCTCATTAAGTACCCTACACTTAAGTATGTGATGAACTCCTAGCACATGCTTAAATCCTTCTCAGTTCAGGAATGGTTGAGTCCATGAGTAATGAAACAAAAAAGATGATCTACAAATGTTCAGTACTTCTTTGGAAGGTTGGAGTTAAACATGCAGGTCTCCTACTTGTGCCTTTCAATATTTAAATGCAAAAGAAACCAAAACATTATCCCTGAAGAAGTTTGACCGGTAATAAGAATAGATGTATCAGATGTTTCTGTGTTAGGATTCACAAAAGCTTTATAGTTGTGAAAAATGGAGCTGAGCCTGATGAACAAAATAGCAAGATTCTTATTATAATTTACAGGAACACATACACATAAACACGTATCTATCTGTGTATCTGTAATACACAGTGCCTGGTATATAAAAATTTTATTGCCAAATTGAATACCAAATAATAAGTTAAGCTGACAGAAACATAAAGATCAGCATTAGATGGCACCCAAAGGAAGGCAGAATTTCCAGTAGGAAATTGCTCGCTACCCCACTGTGATTTGAGGGGAATTTGTAGGATATATGGCATTTCGAAAGTGTGGCTATACATATCCTGGAGAGATCTGGGTCCTGATGAGGGATGTGGACTTCCTATTTTCAGGGCATACATCTGAGTTGAACTCAGTTGTGAGTACTGAGTCCTTGGACACTTCTTTTGCTTTCTAAAAACTCAGCAGAGGAGAAAATAGGTTTCTTGGTGGTTTGAGGAGAGCAGGAGAGACGAGAGACAGACAGGCTGTTCTAGACGCCGTGCTGTGGTGCCGCATTGTAGCGTGAGATTAGGACGAGAGGAAAGGAACATAAGGCAAGAACCAGCTGTGATGAGGAGCAAGGCTGCAGGAGATCTCCTCTGCCCAAGCCCAAGGTAGCTTGTTTGGCATAGCACCCTTCAGCCTTGGGCTGCCCTTCCCAGGCTGCGTTGGTCTACATGGACAGGGTGCAGTGTCTGCTCTCAGACTGCAGGACAAGAATTACAGGGACTCAACTGGAACCTGGATGTCTGAGGACACAAGGGGTTAGAAGCTACATTAGGAGGCAGTTTGGAGAACATCTCCACAGATAGTTTGGCTGGCACAGTGGAGCCACACAGGGGATTACCAGTCCCATAATTCACATGAGGTGCCAGTTGACTAGGGGCTCACTTCCCCAGGCTTGACAATTCTCCTTAGGTTTTATGGAGCATGTCTCCCATTGGAAGCACCCCTCGTCTCTCAGCAGCCATGCTGCCTGGGGCAGCCTTCACTGTCTCTGCCAGTGGTGCTTCCTTGACAGCTGGCAGGGGCAGTCAACAGGCAGAGGCAGCCACCTCACTCCTGAGATGCAATGGGTGACAGGTGACACCACCACAGACACCAAGGGACATCTTTCCCAGTGACCCCTGTGGCCAGGATGAGTGGGAAGCTGCTTGCTGGTTGGAGCTGCCCAGCAGCCAGAGGAAACCCTGCAGATGTGCAAAGTGCAAAAGGCTGCAGGGAGATGACAGCTCCATTTGATAGATCTAAGAGCCAGAATAAACCCAACTATGGACAAATTACTCTTTGGCCTCACCTGTGAAGATGGTCCTGGAATATCTGCTTGTGAAAAAATGTCAGTGTTTCAGCCTGTGTCCAAACCCAGGTTAATCTGGTTCTTCCATAGATAGAAATGTTCCATCGTATACTTAGTCTGAAAATGGAGTCATCAACCATGTTGCTCTGCATGGGTCCCACAAGTTCAGAGTGCAACCTAATGGTTTCACTCAAGGACCTTCATGGCTACCACCCATTTCCCCGCTGCTGGGTTTCCTACCAACCCCTGCCCCAAAGGTACCTGCAGTGCAGTGCTCCTATGTTTCCAAAGGGAAATACACACGTCTGTGAATAAAAACGAAGCCAGATATGAAGCTTCTCCTACCTCTAAAGGGGAGAATCAAGCCCCACAAGCCTGGTATTAGTCTGTCCTGGACAAGATGCTGCAATCAATCAGCCATGGAACTCGTATTGCTTCTTCATATCAGTTTTGGTCCCTCCTATATTAGATTGAAAGCACCCATGGGGAAGGAACAGCACTTTATTCAAGGGCATGAGTAGAGAGCCTGTAGCAGCCCCTGTGGGAGAGGGGTGGTGATTTGCATCATACAAGGCCCAGGTGCTCTATGCCTTCAACACAAGCTGCTAAAAATGGGCTCTTCTTTCATCCCAGAGGACAGGAATTCAAAAATTTTTTTTAAATCAACATCTCCCTGTGCTCCTGCTGCCACCTCTGCTTGCAACAGACAGCTTCAGCTGTGAAGACACAGTGCCGAGGTGAGAGTGTATGTGTGTGTGTGTGTGTGTGTGTGTGTGTGCATATGTGCACGCCTCTTGGTGCAATTCCTCCTTCCTTGCCAAAACATCTCCTGCTGTTTATTTATTTATTTCTCTCTGATAACGGAGGGGATCGCGTTTCCGGAAGAGTGCCAGCAGATGATACGAGCCCAGGACTGATACTGCCAGCAAACCCATGCCAGCCCTTTCTGCCGGAAAAATTTCATTTTTTCCAGAAGGAAGCCATGAGTGTGAAGCAGAATCCAAATCCGATTTCTCGGCATTTTTTGTTATCGCTCAGCAGCCCACCAGGTGGGGCAATGGAGGGAGCTCACTCAGCTGCAACTCAGTGCCTTAATCCAATTTACAGCTTCTCTTGGAGAGATAATTACAGCCCTGAAACCAGTTAGCACTGTACAAAGAGGCTCTCGAACCAAAGCCCCGATCCTGTCTTTCAAATATTCACCTAGAGTGTCAGGGATGCTTTGGGGAGGGAGGGGGGCACTTGAGCTAAGCCACTATGAATGGAGAAGTGTGTACACAACATCCCTTCCCAGGACACGTGTGTCTCCTTGTACTCTCATGCAGGTTTCCCAAAGCCCCATAGGGAGTGGGGACTGTCAGCCCCTGACTCTCCAGCTCTGGACACCTGGGCAGCAGAAAGCAGCAAAGCCTTCTCTGCCCAGCGCTACAGGCAGATTGAGGGGGCAAGATGATGGGCAAGCT
This sequence comes from Acanthisitta chloris, assembly GCF_000695815.1. Lineage (NCBI taxonomy): Eukaryota > Metazoa > Chordata > Aves > Passeriformes > Acanthisittidae > Acanthisitta > Acanthisitta chloris. The sequence goes on along the minus strand of NW_008657733.1, from coordinate 7,581 downwards.
GAGGTGAGTGGGAAGATGCTCAACACTTTCTCTGGTCATGGCTATAGCAGCTCTGCCATTGAGGCTGCTCCTGCAGCCACCCTGAGAGAGCTAATCCCGTTCAATTTTGCCCCAGTGATTAGTGATGCCACTTGGTTTAATACAAAGATACAAGCTCTCTTTGCAAAGACACCACAGGCTGTGGCATCTCACACTCTGAGCAGGCCAACCCTGCAGGTGTTGACTTCCTTGCACCTCATGGCAGCTGGGCCTGAATTTTGTACAACCCCTTATCCCTCTGCTTGAACCTAATGCAGCTGCTCAGACATGTCTCTAAGCTGGAGGGCTGGAAACAGATTCACAGCCACTAAAGAGAAGGAGGCTGGGGCACTCGGTAGCAGGACAAAAGGTATGCAGGGGCATCTGTGTTCCACAAAGACACCCAAATGCCATCCTTTCAGCACCACAGCCCATTCTCATCACAAGACATGACGGCTGATGCCTCTCCTGTCACCATCACATCATTGCCTTGAGAAAGAAAACATTTGAGAAGGTGAAAAATGGTAAAGTCTGTGCTTAAAGGTAGATACCTTTAAGATTGCCTGTCATATTCCCACAATGACATGTAGGGAAGGGGACATGCAGCCAGGTGCCACTTGGTGATGGACATACTGGACTCAGCATGCAAATTATTGAGGAGGAAGCCTGGGTCTTCAGTGGGTTTCCTTAAGCCACATTAAATAACTTGTAGATGTAAAATAACCTCCTCTGGATTAACGATCTTGATCTTCATCACTCTGATGGGATTCTGGAAGATCTTTCTTGCAGGTGGTTTTTGCTCTGACTGGCATAGCCCAGTGAAGAACCCAGCCCTTGGGATTTAAGCATTAAAAAGGAATAGAAGAGACAAAAATACAGATTCTTGGTGGTAGGAATGCCAGCTGTTGTAGGAGCGATTGGAGATCAAAATGTAGAATGTAAGTAATCCACTGAGGATTATGTAGTCCCCTCCCTGATGCCTTGCTTCATAGCAGAAGCCAGGTTTTTACTACCAGCTGAACAGCTGGAAGTTCTGTTCTGGAAACTCCTCCTCTAAGTGTGGGTCTGGAAGGTTTCCCAAGAAAGAATCAGCCAGTATAGCTGAGACTGTATCTGCTGCAGAGCACCAGCTCAGAGGCTGAAGTGGACTTTCCTTCCCTGCTTCATGCAGAACTGAAGGAGTCAGGCTGGCTCCCTGGCAGAACATGTTCTTCCAACAGGCAAGAAAGGCCATGGCAAATCTGCAGTGACAGAGCTTACCCTAAGAAAAAAAACTTTTTTGTTGTTGTTGTTCAAACTTTCAGTCACAAGCAGAGTGTACTTGGTTGGGGTCCAGGTTCAAGCTCTTACTCTTCTACTACTTTCCTCTGTGTCCTTGGCCAGCTCTCTCTACTGAGTATCAGCAACTGACAGAAGGCACTGCCTCTCTCTGGGTGTGCCTGTGCTGGCAGGTACACTCAGAACTGAGCTCTGAAGCATGGCAGTATGCAGGAGAGGTCAGAGCTGGCTGGATGCAAGAAGCATGGCTTACTTGTTCATGCATATCCCTGGAAGAATGTGCCCAGATAGAGAAAGCTGGCACAGGCTGAATTTCTCTCCTTGTGGACCTCTATTTGGGCTCTTCTGCAAGGCAGATATGTCCCCATATGAGCTTGTATCTGCATGTACTAAACGATGGATGTCATTTTGATTGGTGCCTCACAGCTGTTACTTAGGCTCTAGGAGTCAAACACATTGAAGTTCGTCTCTAGCAGGAAAGGAAGTGGCAGAAATCAGACCCCAAGAACAGAGATATTCCATTTGGAAAGTCTTTAGCCCCTGAAGCACTTGCAGAAAAACCTCTTTCTTGTAACACAAGCCCATTGTAGATCTCAAAATGCACATCCGCTGTGTATGACATTCTCACACACTGGACAAGTTTATGAACTTGTTCTCACTCTGGCTGTAGTTGCAATGTGAAGGCCATAAATATATTCCATGAGAACAGTTGCTTACATTTCCTAGCAGTGTATTAGCATCTAATCCTCTTAGCTTCTTCATCCCTTTTGCATAATATTATTGTCCAGTAATATGAAACACAGAAGGCCTATTTTGAACCATGATGTTCCTCCTTTGACTCAGGTCTTCTGAATCAATGTTCTAGCCGTGGTGTTTGGCTTTTCCATTGACTGCTTCTGTGGCATTTCTGACCTGCTAGGAATGTAGCTAAAGGGCAGCTGAGGCTTTCCTTCCTAGTAAACCTAGGGCAAAGTGTGGTTCATCTGACACACTGCCTACCTCTCACAGGGATGCCACCCCTCATGCATGTGATTTTGACTCAGGTCTTCTGAATCAATGTTCTAGCCGTGGTGTTTGGCTTTTCCATTGACTGCTTCTGTGGCATTTCTGACCTGCTAGGAATGTAGCTAAAGGGCAGCTGAGGCTTTCCTTCCTAGTAAACCTAGGGCAAAGTGTGGTTCATCTGACACACTGCCTACCTCTCACAGGGATGCCACCCCTCATGCATGTGATATCCACTTTCATAGCACAGCACAGCACCGTCAGAATCAGTGATCCTCCAAAAGCATAACTCTACCTCTCACAGGGATGCCACCCCTCGTGCATGTGACATCCACTTGTTTTTCATAGCACAGCACCGTCAGAATCAGTGATCCTCCAAAAGCATAACTGGGCAACCTTACACAGTTGATTTGCTTGTGTGGATACCAGAAAACACCTAGAATTTCCTGTCTTTAAGAGGTCATTTCATCTGCCCCATTATCGACCTATTTATATGGTTCCTTGGGAGGTCGGAAGAGAAATGAAGTGTATGGGTCTCAGCAGCCAACTGACTTGAAATCCATGGATCCCTTCACTTGTATCCACTTGGCATCCGGGATATAACATGTAACTGTAAGCAGTGGAGAGACCCAGACACACAAAATCATCATGCTGATTTTGTGCCGGGGCTAGAGATGCACCTGCAGGAAATCAAAGCATTGGACCAGTGCTGACCCAAAGGGGAAAGCAAGGCATTAGCATTCTGCTTCTTAACTTCCTGCAGGCTCCACAACGGATGGCTGTACCCACTTCCCCTATCGCAATATTAATTGCACCCAAAACTAGACTGTATTGGGAAAGCCCAGGAGACTTTCCAGTTGTACATTATATCAAGCCTTGGGAACAACTCCAACCAATAATACCTTCTCCTCTGGAACACACAATGGGATCTTCATCTTAGAAATATTTTCCAATAGATAGACAAAATCCAAATCTATTAAAGGAGTGCTGGTAAAATGATTAGCATTAAATCGAATTACTATGCTTGGCCTTGAGGGTGTTTTGCTGTTTCGTTTGGTTTTTGTATTGTTGGCTGGTTCTCTCCTCACTGAAGAAGCCAGGGCATAAGAGGGGCAGGACACCTATTAGGTGAAGAAGCATGTATCCAGTGGCAACAGATCCAGAGACTGCCTTTAATCATGACCTTTTACAAATAACTGCATCTTTTAAACCAAATTCTGGAGGCCTTGCTTATCTCAGAATTTCATAATTAGGCCTGCAGAGTTTTGTCAAAGTTGTATGCCTGGATCCAAGGAGGCAAATTCAGTATTATCTGCTGGGTCTGCACTGCCATGAAAAAGCACAGGAATACAGAACTAGAGAATATTGGAAAAGAATAGATGGAATTAAAAACAGTCACCTCTGCTCAACCTGGAGACTTCAAAGGGCACTGAATGGCTCCAATTTGAGACATCATCTTGAAAGCTGTGGTTTATGCAGCATCAAACTGGGTACCTAATTTTTTTAGGGAAACCTCACCTTTTGTTTCTGTTTTAACTTTGTCTAGACTCAAAAAGCAGCTGCATATATGGACAGAAGAAAAGCTGAGCAGTTATCTGGAGTAAATGGATGAGGATCCCCTGTTCTCAGCAGCCAAGTAAGAATTGGGAGGGAGGGACAGCATGACCCTCTCTCAAACCTCCTTTGGTTGGTGTAAATGGCAGCCTAAAGGCTGACAGGAATTTTCCTCCCTCTTTCACTGTGGTTTGAATTGGGAATATTGCACAGAGGTTGATGGAGCTGAGTAGAACAGAGCACTGAGCCAGAGCAGCTGCCAAGCAGCCATCAGGTGAGACTATATCAAGACACAAGGACCTGGGCTAGGACCCAGGAGATCCCTGCAGGTCCTGACCCCTTCCACCAGGTCCAGAACTCTTCCTGTCTCTCTGGCAGCAGCTTTTTTTTCTGCTGCCACCACCGATCTGTGCGGCTGAAGGGGATGGCACATTGAAGCAATTTTCCAGGCTGCGTGACAATTACTGACACAGATGCTCCTGTGTCAATATGGGCTCTTCTCTCCGTTCTGGTTACAGCAATGGGTGTGCCTGGCGGGGACTCCTCTCGGCACAGGCCAGTAGGATTATGGGGTTGGGAAGGGGCCATGTCTCCCTGGGCTTGCGAGGGCAGAAGCAGACTCAGAGGTTGTTTCTGCTCTCTCCCCTCCTCCAGTCTGTTTGTCAGGGTCTTCAGCTGCCTGCCACCCGCACACATTTCCCTCTGTACCCCCCTACCCAAATACTGTAGCTTTCTCTCTGTGCTATCCCTACCTTGCTGCCTGTTTGGGGATTAGGGATGAGGGAAAGGGACAGTGTCCAACTCACTTCTATCAAAGGTTCTACATCCCTCATGTCCCCTCTTCCTTTCAGTTTCCTCTTGTCTCCCCCTGCCTCAGTTGTTCCCCTTTTAACTGGGATATCAGTCATTGCACAATTGCCAATATATTGCATCTTTCATGGGCACAGGAGAAGTGAGATGGGGCAGGTTTTAGGAGAGTCAGGACAGGCATAAGGAATTGCAGACAAATCCCTTCACACTCTGAGGAGTTCTAGGATCCACCTTCTCCTGCCAGCTTTTCAACTGGCATCAAAGTCTACGTGCTCTTGCCTGCCAAAGCCTGAAATGCAGGGAAAATGCTCACATCCAGTATTGAAATGTTGTCAAACTCCATCCAAACAGAGAAACGTCATCAAGGTGACACAAGGACCTCAGCCAGACACTGTTCACAGTACACATTGCCATCACCCAGCACAGGACATTGTCCTCTCAAATGCCTTGGATGACTCCAAGACCCCTGGGGATGTGGTACAACTAGTGATCAGGTTTGTATGAACAAAAGGGTCCTTCCGCTGGCTGCAGCTTCAGCACCAGGTGGAGTGACAAGCAGTCTTGGGCCATTTGCTGCCCAGAGCTGCCTGACCTGGCCTCTGCAGAGGAGGCCCAGAGGGCCTGTGTCCAGGAGTGCCAAGCCTATACCTCATGGCTGCAGACTCAACAATGCCTGTCCCAGATTTTAACATGGCAGTCAATGCTAAAGTCTAAGACATGAAGCACTCTGCCAGACTTCTTCCAGCACACCTTGAGGTGATTTGGGATATTACTGCTTTCAGCTGCTCTTCTTTGTTTGCTACTCCCTGTCTCATGGGAGCATGTCCCACTCCCCCCAGGCTGAAGCAGCTGAGGCCTAGCCACGTGTTGCCCTCTGCCAGCTCAGCAATGGCAGATGGGTCTCCAGGAGAAGGGCAGCTGGGCCAGTGAGCTGGGAGGAGGTCATGTCTGTGACAGACCCCTCTGCCCACCAAAACAGTGTTAGCACATGCTCCATAACACCATGTCTTTCCCTCTAAAGAAGGCCACCATTGTCTTAACTCTTGGTCAAAACCACCTCAGGATGTATCCTTAGTTCCTTCCTCTTTCTGAGGAGACCAGCAAAGGAGTCTAACACTCCTGCCAGTGCTACACGAAACTGAACAGGTCTCCCTCAGCCCCAAACCAGCTTCCTCCTGGCCCTCTGCTGAAAGAAAAACCAAAACTGTACTGCTCCTTTAAATGTGGTGCATGTTAAAAAAAAAAAATTGACAAGCTCCCTCACTCTCAAAAGAGTGAGAAATTTTCATTGATTGATTTCTTCATGGCTTCTTAAACAGATAATTAATTCACCGTGAACCTGCGGACACACCGTCGTGAGTCGTTAATATTGTAAATTCACATATACTTCAATAATCGCCTGACCCCCCCGTCACCCCGAAAAACAGATAGCTGTGCAGCGAGGAGGAGAGGAATGGGGGGGAATCGATTTTCGAAGACATGAAGGGATCACCCAGCAAAGGGAAGCTATTGATTCTCTTTTATAAGACACTGCTATAATATTTATTCTTTTGTAAACAGAATTAACCCAGCATCATGGGTCATTCCTATCGAACAACTTTCCTCACATGTGCACAGCAATGCTGATTGTATCAGATGAGGTAGAAACATCCAAACTGCACCACCCACCCTGGCCTGCACCTCAGCATCTGCTCAGCTCATGCCTGTCGGGTCTCACCGCCATGGCGCAAACCCAGCTGGCGTTGGGCTGGCTGCAGCAGGGCTCAGCTGAGCAGGTATTAGCAGCCCAGGAAGCAGACATGCTTTTCTGACCAAGTGCTCCTGGCACCATGGTGGTCTTGGGCTGCCTCATGCTGGGGGAGACGTCTGGGAGGCTCCTGCAGCTGGAGCCACAAACCCAGTGCTCGTGGTGGATGGCTGAGCTGTGACTCCCACCTACCAACAACTGCTGACAGAGGGAATTGTGACACAAAGATGAACTTCTCTCCATCTCTTAAGCCTCTCTCACTCTGGAGAGGTCTCTGCCCTGCAGACTCTCCACGGTCACCCAGAAATGCATCCAAGAGCAGATGGGGCAGCATTTGGTGTGAGGACTCCATCACATCCAAGCTCCTCTCTGCCCACCCATGGCAGGGGATGCAGACCAAAGGGTCCATGCAGGGCATCACACCACAGAGCCCCAGGGCTTCATAGCCCCTTGCACAGGGACAAGGAGCAACAGAACTCTCTGTTACTGACAGCCCATGGGCTGCTGCTTCTGAGGGGACAACTGCATTTCACCCAAGTGAAAGGTCACCCCTGAAGGAAGGAAGAGCCTGAACATCTGAAATGACAAGCAAAACCCAAGGAGAGGCTTCTGGGTAAAGCATCCCAAGGAAGAGCCCACAAGATGTGATCTAATAAGAGAAGGATCTGTAAATCCTGCCTGGAGCTGTTTTCCTTCCTTGAGTTTTTCTGCATAGACATAGAATCACTGTTCCTCGTAAGAGACGAGTCATTCAAGTCTCTTGAAGATGCATCTTTGTGGGACATAAAAATGTGGTTTGTGTAGAAAAAGATGCAAATCTTTGCCTTGAGTACAAACATGCCTGAGGTCTGGAAAAGCCTGGAGGATGCAACTGTCAAAGTCCTGCCTGTCCATCAGCTCCTGAATTTTCACCAAGTACCACCATGCAGAAATCATAACAACACAGGGCTTCCTTGCATTTGCCTCACAAATGTCAAACCACGTTTTCCAGCAAGGTCTTCCCAAGAACTTCTGGCACGAAAAGTATGATTCAGATTTTACAAAAAAGGAGAATCACAACTCAGCCACGTCTCACGGGCGAAACCCAGACCTCAGCAGCCCAGAGGCCGCGGGGTGGAGAGCTGCCTCGGGGGTTCCAGGCCGGGCGGGGCGCTGCCCGGGACTCGCCGTGC
>NW_008657732.1:20155-26339 GCF_000695815.1 Acanthisitta chloris | reverse complement strand
TTAACATCCATGCCCTAAGTCATTTTGAAATCATATTTAATTTAGCTATAACTGTAGCCTTACTTACGTTAATTGAAAAACTACAGTTCTTGTGACACTCATGAAAAGTGCTGTGGGGGAAAAGACAGCACAGTGTGCTGTGTAAGCTGCCACTTTGCTTGACAACACTGCTTTCTCTGCCAGAGTGACGGAAGAACAGTAAGGGAGCACAGCAGGAACTGGACTAATAGAAACAAGCATTTCTGCTATGCCTGTCATCTAGGGACCTTAATGAACTCTAGCAATTAAAACATTAGTTTTGCAGCCTTAGTCAAGTGCTGTGTATTTTTCTTCTCTCTTTCTCCTTACCAGACTGCTGTGCTGGGTCCTGGTTTCCCATGCCCTGGTGTGCTCTGAGCCCTGAGCAGCTGTGTGGCATTTGGAGTTGGCTGGTGGCTCTCTGTCACCCTTTGGGTGTGCAGATTCCTTACCTGTCATTCTTTGAAAGCTGTGTCTTGCTGCCTGGTTCCCGTGACACTGTATTTCCTCACAGCTTAAATCTGTTCTGTGTGTTTCTAACTGTGTAAGACTTAATCCTTTAAAATCAGAAAACTTGCACATCATTCTGAAGAAATGTTCAGTCCTTGTTTCTGCAGACACAAGCGAAAACGTTTGCAAGGTCCTGCTGCAGGTTTTGAAATTTTTTTCTGGTCTGAAGTCGAGCCCTCATGAGGGATCTAGGTAAGAACCTGCTTCCCTGCAGTTTCTCTCCCATCTCTAGAATGGTGGAGACTTTCTAGCTCAGGTCACCTTCCTTGACCTTGACTCTGGCACCCTTAAAGATTCCCTTTGAGGAGAAGCATGTCATCCTCTCCTGGGTTGTTCACCTTGCATGTATCTAGATGTCTTTCTGCTAGTAATTTTTTTTTTCATTTGACAGTTCAGATCTTGCTCTTTAAGTGATTTTTCTCTACATACATGTAGGAGGAGTAATTCTTGACAGAATCCCTAGTCTCTCAAGAATTATAAAACTATTCCACTGCTATAATTGCTATTGGAGTAGTTTTAATGTTAGGAACTCTGAGTCATTTGCCTGGTGGAAAACTGAGTTCTGGTATACCAAAGTTGTTTATACTACAGACACATGTGCCATGAAGTAGTAGTCCTGGCAACACTAATTTCAAAACATTAATCAGAGTGTATAGATTACAATTGGGTATATTTCCCCAGATATTTTTATGGCTCAGAAAGCTTGCAAATGGTATCCATGTTAGGATCACAGCTTTTGATGTGGCTTCACCTAGAACATTGTCACCTTGTGGAGATTAGTACAAAGTTGGCAACACAGTAGGAAATGAGAAATTATACACTTTTTTTTTCCACAACACAGTAGGAAATGAGAAATTATACTCTTTTTTTTCCGTGTGAATTTTAGGGGTGAATTTTGGTATATGAAATAGAATTGTATGTTAGCTATGACCAAATTTTAAGTACACACCGAGGTCCGTACTCTTTGACAAGCACTGTGTGATTACTGACAACTCTGATTGATCAAGACCTGAGTTAATTCTTCTCTAAAAGCTAGATTATCCCATCCTTACAGGGAGCAGCATATGCACAAGTAAGTCTTGAACATATTGCATATTTTCTCAACCATGTCACCCAATCAGTAGAAATGGTCTCTTAATGCTTGTGTAAAATTAGAATGGGACTCAAGCCTACCTAGGGAAATCTATGTTTCAGAGACCTTTGGGAGCATGCACTGGAGTTGTGTAATTTTTTCCACTGTTTGCATTGTGTTAAAAACAATAGAATTACAGAAATGAGGAGGCCAGAGATTAAAATTATGTTCTGAAGGCAAGGCCATTCAGGCAGTCAGGCAAAAGGCATGGTCAGAAAAAGCCATCCTCTTTGGGAATGACCTGGCATGGTGACTCACAGATGTCTGACCTACCAGTCTCCTTTTGGCCTCTTACTGGTTGCCTTTTGGTGGAATCATGAGCATCTGCTGGAGTCATGGATGGACTGTTCAGAGTTCAGCAGTCCCAAAGACAAGTGACTCAGAGATTTCGTGCCATGGAGATGATAAACAAAAGTCTGGGTTGGAATTGTGAAGGAGTAGACTATGAAGACACACTATAAAAACAATCCATAAAACTTTTCTCTGTGAATAAACAGTTGAAGCTCTTGCTGCTTTTTTCTCTCATGAAGTTAATTTGTCCTTCTATTAATGTTCCAGGAAAGTCTGTATACTGACACTGACTGAATAGCTTCTTCCTGGAGCAGAATGAAATCCTGTAGTAGTCCCAATTTAGCTGTACTCATCGAGTTAACCTAAAGTGGTTTCAGTTTTATGCATAGATGACCTATGTCAAGTGTTGGAAGGATGTACTTGTAGTTTGTGTTACAGAGGGACTTATTTGATAAATTACTAGTCTCATTGGGGTTTTTTTGAGGGTTTTCCTTGTGGAACTGGACAAGTTAAACTTTCTGTAATCACATTAGTTCTCGATTAGTTCCCAATTTCATGAGTTGGAAATGCTTGTCCTTCACTCTCTTCACTTTTTTTTTACCCTACAGTTTGACAATAAAGCTTTCATGGATGGAACTACTTGTGTATGCTTGTGGCATTCAGCACATAAAAACCTCCATCTTAGCTTAGCACTCTGAGTGTCTCTCCAATAATGAATATAAAAGTGAAAGTTGAACAAAACTGAAACAGTTTTGAATAGGTTTGACTTGATCCTGTGATCTTCCTCCCTAGCTAAGTCAATTACCTTGCACTGATAACATTAAAGCAATTTATATGCTGTATGGGCCAGATGTTCTATCTCATAATATAGTTTTGTCTTTTCTTAATGCTTAGAATGACAGGCCACCTAAAAGGTATTTTAGGTATTTTTCTAGTATCGCTTATATACTTTTTTTTTGTATTATAGTTCCCTTTGAAATAATTCTCTCATCCAGTGAACTCCACAGAGGGAGGCTCTCCTAGAGGGGGGACTGCAGCCTCCAGTCACCTGGGTATAAATCACAAATGATGACTGTATGAGAGATGCCACCTATCACTTGATGGTGATCATTAGCAGTAGCCATCTGTGTGTGGAGAATGTCAAGATACTAAGCTTGTCTCTTTCAGGAAGCCTGAAAGAATTTTTTTGAAGTTCATGAAACTTTTCTAATTTGCAGAGCTGTATAGTAGGTTTGATCAGAGTCAAAAACTATAGTTACAATGACAATTACCACTAAATACTGGTGGTCACAAAGCAGTATTGGATTTTACTGATACATAGTATTTAGGAGGCATATTAGGAACCTGACTTAGGATTGCATTTGGGCTCATAGCCACCTTTGGGTCTAGGAAATATTATCCACAACATAAAGTTTACAGATTGCTATTTTTGTCCTGTACTCCTGAGAATGTCTGCAAGTAAAAAAGGAAGAGAAACCCAAATTCAGGTCTACTTTCTCCCAGCTATGAAAGGATTTCTCTCTGCATTCCAAATCCCAGTTTTGGGTTCAATTCTGTCTTAATGAACTAACTGTATGCTACTCTTGTGTTTGGAGGTGGGGGCAGGCCAGGGACCAGTGGGACAAATTAAACAGTACAGATAATTTCTTACCAGAGACTATTTGCCAGTGACCAGATTTCCTAACCTGGTTTTGCTATCAAGCCTATATTGTAGAACAGCATTTGAATGGCTAGCATGTCACAATAAGGAAAACAGGCAAAAACTGGGCATTACAGTGACTTGTACATAGCAAAAACTTGAGACTGAGTTCAGTGCAGATCAAGGGTGGTGGAATGGGACTCTGCAACCTCAGTTACATGTGCAGATCTTAAAATAAAAAGCTGTAAAGAGATAATCTGTATTAGTCTGTTAGCTCCCTCTGAGGTTTTTATACAATCGTGCAATCATTCAGGAAAGCATTACAACTCATTATTGTAGCTTTTAAATAAATTTTTACAACAACAAAACTAGTTGCTCTTCTCTAGTAACCTTCAATGAGAGTCTTCCCATGTTGCAGTTCTGTATGTGAGAGCTGATCTTTATATTCTATGCAGAGCTTCAACATAGAATGTATAAATCAATCAAATATTTATTCTCTATGCATATTGAATCAGTTTTCCCTTAGTCAGAACCTCTGTGTCCAGAGCAGTGCTATATAGTAATCGTTTTTACTCAGAGTTTTAACCTTTTTGGTTTTAATCATTCCAAACTATAGGTGTAGAATCTGAGTACAGGTATTCTCTCAGCACTCCCCTATTTTGAAGTGTCAAAGGAAAATATGAACGGAGGTCAAATATTTATATTATTAGATATGTTTAGGCCTTAACTATGGAACATGGTATAGCAAAATACCATAACTGTAAGTGTGGTCATAAAACTGAGACAGTTCTTCTGCACATAGCTGGGTTTTGGTTTTGTTTAAGCAACACACCATAGGCCATGTAACACATGCAAACACCCTTGTAGTCTTCTATGCATAGCTGGGTTTTGGTTTTGTTTAAGCTACACACCATAGGCCATGTAGCACATGCAAACACCTTTGTAGTCTTCTGTATTTTGCCTTTGCAGAGCTACTAGGAATCAATTACCTAGCTTACATTGCAGTAGCAGTTCAGGTTTCTTTTCTCATTGCAAATCATCTCCTCAGGTCCTGTTGTAGAGCTGGGGCTTTATTGTACTGCAGCAGTTAATGAATTTACAGTTCAAATGGCACAAGTTTAGGGAAATTTCTGCACTTACCTGCTGCTGAGACCACAGACTCAGAGTGGAGAGGGGGAAGGTTGCATCTTTCTATTTTCAGTGCTGGATGAATGATGTTGTCTCCATGAAGAGCACTTCTGGTCTCCCCTCTGCCTTGGGGGTAGAGAGCAAAAGGGTCCTTAACTTTGCCAAAGAAAGATTGTTTATCAAAATCACAGATCTATCTCCCATGCACCTAATATGTTCAAGCTTTTTTGAAGATCTGAAGACTATGATCCTTCCTACCTGTGGACTGAAAATTGATGTCACCAATAATTTTGTTCAGCACCTGCGTATGAGAGAGGGGGGGAAAAAAGACAGTATTGTGCAGGGCTGGGCAAGTATTAAAATTAACAAGTAGCTTCTTGAACTAGTAAGGGGTTCTAAGTGGATTTTTACAGGAAAAGACAGTAGTGAGCTCTCAGGAAAACATCACCCAAAAGTCTGAGCTGAGGGAGTGGCTTAGTTGTTAATTATAAAGACTATAATACTGGAATATTTGAGGAAAAGTTTAAAGAATTGGAGTCAGGCTTGAAAAAATATTGTTTGCTAATCTTTCTGATGGAAATGGTACTATTGAAAACTGCATGATTTATAGCATGGCTACAAAAATCCAGTTCATGCTCTTGTTTTGGGTTTGTTTTACCTTTTATGAGAAATGAACAGAATTCTCAGCAAATCTAGTTTGTTTTACCTTTTATGAGAAATGAATATAATTCTCAGCAAATCTGTTTATTTTCTAATTCTCCTACTCATTTGGTTCTCAGGTTTTGAACTTGGCTTTGCTATGGCCAGTCCGAACGCCCTCGTATGCTGGGAAGCCCAGTTTGGTGATTTCCACAACACAGCACAGTGTATAATAGACCAGTTCATCAGCTCTGGCCAGGCCAAATGGGTTCGTCACAACGGGATTGTCCTGCTCCTGCCACATGGAATGGAAGGAATGGTGAGGGACGTTGGCTGGTGCATGTGGGAGGGAAATGATGGCTACAGTGCCTTTCTCTGCAACTGTAAAAGCCAAGACACCTCTGCCTTGGGGGTCCAGTGGTGATAGGAACTCAAGAAGGTACTGTTCAGCATGTCTGTCTGCCTCAGTGTTACAGAAAAGAATGTGGATAGATTGATTGGCAAGAACCAAAAAACCCTGAGAAATACTTCTGAGCTCTTAGCTTCATGACCTTCTTAGTGGCATGTACCACTTTTTCCCCAGTGTTTTCTTTTCTTTCTCTCTCCTTGGGGGTCCAGTGGTGATAGGAACTCAAGAAGGTACTGTTCAGCATGTCTGTCTGCCTCAGTGTTACAGAAAAGAATGTGGATAGATTGATTGGCAAGAACCAAAAAACCCTGAGAAATACTTCTGAGCTCTTAGCTTCATGACCTTCTTAGTGGCATGTACCACTTTTTCCCCAGTGTTTTCTTTTCTTTCTCTCTTTTTTTTTGTATCCTGAGACATT
>NW_008657732.1:3822-20138 GCF_000695815.1 Acanthisitta chloris | reverse complement strand
CCCTAGAAAGCTGGATTCTTAGTGTACAATAAGAAAGAAATTGTGAGTGTCTAGCAGTGCTTGCTTGGTTTTATTTTGCATAAAGTATGTCTGTGTAAGCTCCATACTAAATTCTCTTGCAATGAAATTATATGAAACAACTTTAAAACTTCTTCAAAAATCATTGACCTTGGTTAACTTTGATATAGTAAGAAATCTCAGTCTTTCTGGAAAGGGAAATGTTTCCACTAGCTGTTGACTGTCTTATTTGGTGGCTATGAGGAGGAACTAGGCAGTGTCTTAGAGGGAAAGAACATGGGCACACTCTGTATATAATGTTATACGAAGCTCATATCAGCAGTAGAATTGTTCTTCAAATATTTGAAGTTATTTTTAAAGGTTACTTGAACATCATGTCAGGCTAGGTTAATTTTCTCCTTTTCAAATACATTAACCTTCATGAATTGATGCATGTATGCTTCTAGTTTTCTGTTTAAAAAGCATAGTATGTGCCACAGTGGCAATCTCCATCTGTATAAATGCTCTAGACCCTTTCACTACAAACTGCGTCATTTCCATTCTCACAAACAATTTCGTTTATTTCCATTCAATTATAATCCTGTCCTGACATACTGGGGTGCATTTATATCTTATGAATGGCTTTTCATATCCATTGTGCATAAAGAATAAAGGGTCTGATGCTGTTCACAAGAGTTTAGATAAATTAATTTTTTCAGCTGAATCCTGAGGGACAGCCTGAATGTGCCCTCAGCAGGAGGTGTGGTCACTGCAGGGAAGCACTCAGCTGAAGGGGCTGGTTCTCTGCTACTTACCATACATCTAGTCTTTCTTTTCTCATAGCCACTTGGCAGTGAAGATTTGCACAGGCCTTCTGAAACATGCTTATTTTGCTACCAGTGTCAGATTTTTGGGGGAATATTTTAAGAATCCCACCAGGCTGTTGAAATCTGTTATCATCCCAGAGGACCTTTCCATTACAGGAGTGTTAGTCTCTCTTTAACTACAGTATTGGGGACAAAATGATTTGGGGAAGGATTTGTAATGGGATATGGATCCCTTCACCTCTAGGTCATGCATTCACAGGCAAGTTGGCTGTGATTGAAAGACTCTGCTGCCTAATGGCTCCTTTGGGACTCATCTGAAAGTAGCTGATGAATTCAGTATAGGTCTCACTGGATAGGTGGTCGCAGTAGAAATAAACCCTACCCCATCCCACTCAGCAGTTGCTGGCAGTCTGATTGGCAGTGTCAGCAGAGAAATCAAAGATAGATGTGGACATTGAGGTTGCTGCGGGGGCAGTGTGTGTTTGTTAGGGAAGCCTCACCTGTCTCTCCTGTAATTGTTTGCTAGTAACATCTGTTTCCAGTGTACAGAATGCAGTGTGCTTGTGAAGCACTGTGTTTGTGCATGTATAGGCTATACTTCGTGTAGGATTTGATGTACAGCAAACAGATGTATACAACAGAAGCACTGCAATATACTGGACTGTTACTGTGCACCATAGTTTTGTGCAGTTCCCTTGCTCTCATGTCCTTACCCATCTGTGACCAGGTTATTTGGCACCTCAAAAGCAGAGCCAGACTTTGAAATAGTGATGATGCAAGGCACAGTTCTTGGCCATTTATATTACTCCTTTGCAGTAGCAGAATGTTTTTTTTTCCTTTGCAATCCCGTAGTCCATGGAGTAGAGTGAATCACAGTTACAGAATGGTTTGGGTTGGAAGGACAATAAAGACTGTCTAGTTCCAACCCCCTCACCACGGCAAGGAATCTTCCACTAGAATAGGTTGCTCAAAGCCTCATCCAACCTGGCCTTGATCACTTGCTTCCAGGGAGGAGGCATCCACAACATCTCTGGGCTACCTGTACCAGTGCCTCACCACCCTCACAGTAAAGACTTTCTTCCTCATATCAAATCTAAACCTGCCCACTGCAATATACTGGACTGTTACTGTGCACCATAGTTTTGTGCAGTTTTGCCCCTTGCTCTCATGTCCTTACCCATCTGTAAGGCTTTCTTGTAGCCCCTTTAGATACTGGAAGGTGCTGTAAGGTCTCCCTGGAGCCACCTCTTCCCCAGGCTGAACCATTGCAACTCTCTCAGCCTGTCTTCATAGCAGAGGCACTCCAGCCCTTTGATCATCGTTGTGGCCCTCCCATGGACTCTGGGATCCTGCACTTGCAAATAGGGAGGATGATGTGTTGAATCAAGATGGACTACTAGCTGTCAAAATAATGAGTGATTCTGGAGATCATATAGTAAGGTTTCAGCAGAGGAAGTTATGATGAGAGACAGCCATATACAGAAAAGAATCTCTTTATGAACGTCGTTAGCTTAGGAGCCATGGATGGAGTTGAGAGGTGTAATAGTTTGTCTTTGGGTTAAAATACTTCACAGCTGTCTCCAAAATGTAAGTCCTTCCTAACAGTAACTGTCAGTTGAACAAGCAAAAGCTGTCAGCATTAACAATACATAAAAAGGCACACTGCATTCTCATACTCCTCACAGCTTTATCTTGTCCTTTATAAACAAGGGCATCAAAAGGAAGAGAACAGATTCTGTTACACTCCTTATTACTGATATTCTCTGTGGCCAGCATGCATGTTTTGCTAGGGGAAAATGCATCTAACAATGTTCAAGCACTTCAAGAAATTACCTTGAGTACTACTAGTGAGACAGTGGATGTGAGTGTTCGGTAACAACAGGACATAAAATACCTCCTGAGGAGGAAAAAATTAATCATAGGTTAGTTTGGCAGATAAAGCTTAAATGTATTTTAATCCATCTTAGCTGAAGCATTCATCTAGGCTATTTGGTCCTGTACTGAACAGTGAACAATGGTAGGAGAGACATCTCACGTCTGCTTTTGTTGCTAATATAGCAAAGGTAGTCAGCAGTTAACTTTGTGTTTGCTCCTGTTCAGTATGCAGAAAGTGTGAGTCACTGCAGTACGCTGAGGCACACAGTGTTTCTCTTCCTGACATTCCTCCTGTTCCTTTTTGCCCTGCATTAGCAAGGTCATTCTTGTACCCACATGGACCTACTCCCTTTCCACTGGTCTTCATTGTGCAGGTATACTGAGGCCAGAAATTACTTGCAGCTGGTAAAAGCATTGGAAATACATGTGAAACCTAATCTCATGTGACAACAGGTAAAGGAAGGCAAGGAATTCCCATCCTGTGGTTTGTCCTCTCTTCTCACTGCTGCTGCTGTTCATGCCTTGGGCTGGGGGGCAGGTGTGCAGGCTGCTGCAGAGCTGCCAGGGTGACAGGAGGTACTTCTGCAGTGAGGGATCTAGACTAATGTCTAACTGCTCATTTGCCTCTATAATATTGTTTTAAATGATATCTTTACCAGGGTCCAGAGCATTCATCAGCCAGACCTGAGAGATTTCTGCAGATGAGCAATGATGATTCTGATGCCTATCCAGTAAGTAGCTCTGTCAAAGGCCCTGTCCTTTTTTTTGCTATTCACATCTCAGCGATATTTTTTTGTAGGAGGCATCTTTTTAATGAGGTATAGCAGGTTAAGATTTACTCTTGGTGTAACATTAACTTGATCCCAGTAAAAGTAGCAGAAGTATGCAATATTGCAGCTTCATTGCAAAGCTGAGGTCACATACAATTAATCTGTGGCTGTTCCTGAGGAACAGTTATTCTGCTTGTTTATATTGCTGTGTGTAGTGCAAATAGGTGTCTCTAGCCAATTTCTAAAGGAGGCCAAGTGAGAATACTCTTGGCATTTTGCAGTGGAGCTAATTTGTACTGCTGGGAGCGTGAAAATAAGCAACTTCTGATTTTCATTCAGTTGAGACTTACATAGATTGGTCATTGGTTTCTACAGAGAAAGTACATAGCTCTACAGGATGCTGGGCATCCACTTCCCCAGTGCAGATTTCCTAAGAAACACTGCTGTGCATTTATTGAAAAGCCCACCAATTTTTTTTTTAAAAAAAGGTAAAATAAAATGGATATTCGAGTTATGACCCTGACTTTGTTACCCTTGGGGCAGTGATTGTTCCAAAGTCATGTTTCTCCAAATCTAAAAGTGATTTGTCTCATTGTACTGACAGAATAAAGACCTGTTTGACTGACTATACCTAAGCACTGTCAATTCCATGTAATAAACCAGTTATAGGTTTTATCATAGAAGGTTCAAGCCACAGACCAGGAAATTGTGTTAGATGCTGCACCAATCTGTAATGAGATTATTGTGTCTATACATATGCTTATCTAAGATATATATATAGCTATGGATAAAAAAGCCCTTATATTTGTAAAATGCATAAATATAAAATATATTAAATTTATGTAATAAAATAAGAGGATGGAACACCTACCAAAAAATGGGAGAGACAGCAAGAGTTAACTATCCACTCACAAATTGAATTACTGTTTAAGGTACTTTATTTTTTTAAGGGGTTTTATTTTGTCTTCCATCTACTGAAGTCCTAGTCTTCCTTGGTCTTCCTTCCTGGGCTTTCCAGCTTGTTGAAATTAACAGAATTCTTGCATTTATTTGCAGACATTTTAGGAAGAAGTAGAAACAGAAGTGAATGATTTGTAGGGATGCTTCCCTAGCTAATAGAACTATCTCAGCAGAGAGCTGCTAATTAAGTTTTTTGAGGAGGGGAGTTGCTGAGAGTCAGAAATAGAAGGATGGCTTTCAAGCCTTTTTTTTTCCTGTTTGAAACATTTTTATAATGCCTTTAATGTCTCTCTCAGGAATTTAGTGAGCAGTTTGAAGTTTCCCAGCTGTATGAATGCAACTGGATTGTGGTGAATTGCTCAACTCCAGCCAATTACTTTCACGTCCTCCGAAGACAGATCTTGCTGCCATTCAGAAAACCGGTAAAGTTCCTGTAATGGACTTGATTTTTCTAGGTATATTAATCCTCACATAAAGAAGGGTCTTTGTTTGCATATGACATGCTGCTGTAAAGAATTAAGAATCGTCTGTGAAAAACTTTAGCTGAACACAGGTTGAAGTTGCTGATTTGATGGAAAAAAACTCAGTTCTGACTTACTACAATTCTAAAACTTGATTTTCAGCTTTACTTCCATCTGGCTGTGTAGATCTTCAGATGAGCTTGTCAAGATACTACTGCATAGCTAACAGTTTGCATAAATATCATTTGCATGTCTAATTGCTGGAACTTCAAAAACCTAAGATACAACTGTTGAATGTTTTACTGGTTCATAGTCTGTGATTTGATTTTGTTGTCAGAAAGAAGTGTAAGCAGTGAGTTTTGGGAACTTTTAAAAGGAGCAGACTACCCAAATTTTTTAAGTAATTTTGAAACTTCCATTGTTTCAAAACAGAAAAAAATAATTTGCTGAGTTTGCTATTCATATTAATTTGATCTGTAGCATGTTCAGTTTGTGGTTTTTTTATGAAGAGTGTTACAAATGTTGCATGTAATGATGTAGACAAAGCAGCACCTGAGTGTTGGAAAAATTTCTGTCTTACAGCTGATTGTTTTGACACCCAAGTCACTGCTGAGACATCCAGAAGCTAAGTCCAGTTTTGATGAAATGGTGTCTGGTAGGTTACCATAAAGTATTATAGAGAAATAATTAGCTATACCAAGTCGCATGTCAGACTGTGAAGAAGAGAATCTGCTCTGGAGACTTTGCCTTTTCTTTTGGCATAATTTCTGTGTGAGATGTAGCATGGACTTTTGCTGAATAATCTGCTTTCAAATATCAATTCTTAATTTTAACAGGCTTAGTGAGATGTAGCATGGACTTTTGCTGAAAAATCTGCTTTCAAGTATCAATTCTTAATTTTAACAGGCTTATCCTGTAAACAGCCATTAATCTTAAAGCACTGGAAAGTGCATTCCCATCTCTAAAGGGAAGTTCCCCTCAATAGGCTGTTATGTCCCTCCACTCTTTTTCTCACCATCTCTAAAGGGAAGTTCCCCTCAATGTTATGTCCCTCCACTCTTTATCTCTTCATATAAAATATATAAAATCTTAGTTCTTTGTTCTGCCCACAGTCCCCCACCCCCCAAGATGTGAGGGAGAGGTTGTAATCACACTGTGCCCATTTGGAAGAATAAGGGGCCTAATTCTTCTTACAATACTCAGTTTTGGGGCTGCTGTGTCACACCAATGATCTAAAGTGGGCTCAGGGAGTTCAGAGCTGTGGGCTGCCACCCTAGCTATGGTTGGCATGTCATCAGCACCAGGAGATGCATAGTGACTGCAGAGGTAATACCAAAAGCTGCAGTGATTTTTGTCCTGCCTTGCACTGGTTAGAATGTTTTGGAGTGGCATGAGGAAATGCAGTGACATGTACTGAGTGGGTGATTAAAGCCATTGTTCAGAGTGAGAAATTGTGCATAGTGTCCTCTCTGTCTCCAGTTCCAGTGAGTGTCTTGGCTGGTGTCAGAACAGAGTAACAGCTCAGTTTTTTAAAAGCAAGTTACAGTGTATAAACATGCTTAAGTATTGCATTTTATCCTTTTTGTAGGTGAGTAAAGTTTGCTTTTGAAGCAAAGACATTTGCTGGGTTTTATTACTGTTTAAAAGCTTTGTAGAATGGGTCAGATTAGAAATTCTGTGGGGTTTGTGATTTGTCATTTTGTCTTGGGAGTCCCCTCTACTTCAGGCTAGCCCTCAAGAGTGGTTGAGCTCCTAATTACCATTGAATTCTGACATACTTTCATGTTGCTGCTGAAGAGGGCAGCAGGTATTAAAGTTTTGCTGGCTCTTAGCAAACTCTTTTTGCTCTGCTTTTAATGGATAGCTGAGAAGGAAAGGAAGACTGACTCCAGTTGACCCAATGAAGCATGGATTCAGTCTTTTTTTAATGATGAGCTCTACAGTTCACTGAGACAGGTTAATTCTGACAAATCAGTTCATCTTTTATGTGTTTGCTTTTCTTCCCCCAAGATAAATGGTTCAAACAGGAGCTTATTCTGGTATGTGGGTGTGCTGATTCAGACTAGGTCATGCCACTGTCTGCTACCTTGCAGTTGGTTAATGTGGAAATAGTTCTAATCAATCATGTAAGAGAGCAAAGAAAAGGATCTTTTAGCAGGGGAAAAGATACCTGGCAATGAAGATATGCATGTGAAATTGTACTTATACATGAGGCTCAGTACTATGCTAATTCTTGCTTTGGCTAATGCCATTTTAGCCCTCAAACAGAGGTTTAAATCATATAAATGTATGTCAGTGAAGTGTATGCTTGTGTAAATATTTATGCAGTTGCCAAATTTAGTTGCATAATGGTTATGTGGTTTGTTTTTACATCAGAATATTCTAAAATTTTGTGAAGCTATATTAGTGTTACATGGTTGAGCTCATCTTGGAAAGAGGAAACAGTAATTCTCTGAAAAAAAAGCTGGAAGCAAAGGTGAGCTATCCAGTCAATTTAAAAGTAAAGGTGTAATGCACAACAGAAAGCTAAAAAAGAATCCACTGTTAATCATATTCTATTAAGTGTGAAAGAGTGGATTACTGACAGTCTTCTAACTTCTGGAAAACTGAACTGCTGGAAGTCACTTTAGCAGTGTTACTGGTCCAAAAAGTAGGAATAGAGATGCAGTAGAACACTGTGACCATTGCAAACTGCAGCTTGCTCAGTAAAAGACTGTTTCTTGAGCTGCTTTATTGCAACACGAGGTCCACTGAGAGCACTTTGTCTAATCCAGTAAAAGACTGTTTCTTGAGCTGCTTGATTGCAACACGAGGTCCACTGAAAGCACTTTGTCTAATTTGTGCTCCAACTAGGTACCACTTTCCAACGCGTGATTCCTGAGAACGGGCTGGCAGCTCAGGCACCACATGAGGTCAAGCGAGTGATTTTCTGCACAGGAAAAGTATACTATGATCTTGTGAAAGAGAGAAAGAATCAAGACCTGGAGAAACAAGTAGCTATAACCAGACTTGAACAGGTGAGCTCCCTGATCCTCAGAAGACAGGGTCCTTGGGGAGACTTTCAGCAAAGGATTTCTGTGCTTTTTAAATAGATAGCACTTTCTAGAATGGATGGTCATAGCATTTTATATCACTTTGCATCTTATGAGACATAGTCTAATCCTTCATTACATTGTGGAAAAGGAATACATCAGTACTATACTGGACAATGAGGTCCAGAAAGCATAACAAAGTGAATGTTAGAATATGATAGCACCTTAAATTTGTATATCCAGTCTGCTGGGTTTAAGTGTTGTGAATAGTGCACTTTGAAAATATATTGTCGCTCACTAATTAAGGCCTTGTTACAACTACTTCACTAAAAAAGATGTAGGAGTCCAGGAGATCTGGACTATGGCCTACTTCTGTCCATACTAGTACAACTATAAAATACATATGTATTTATTTCTGAGCATTAAATCAATTAGAGAAACATGAGTCACTTTCCATGAAAAAGTAATGACACACTGTGGGGTAACACCACGTAAGAGAAAGCTATGCCAATTATCACCCTTTCTTTCCAGATCTCACCATTCCCCTTTGACTTGCTGAAAGAAGAACTTGACAAGTATCCAAGTGCTGATCTAGTTTGGTGTCAGGAGGAGCACAAAAACAGTGGATATTATGATTACGTCAAACCTCGTTTCCGCACTATTGTGAACCACACTCGACCTATCTGGTATGAGACTTTAAACAATTGCTCCCCTGGGATGATTTGTCTGCTTTTAAATTTGGTTGGGGTTGTTTTCAGGTTTTGTTTGGGGTTTGTTTTTTTTTTAAATTTGATTTTGATTTGAGGGGTTGTTTTCAGGTTTTGTTTGGGGTTTTTTTTTTTAAAATTTGATTTTGATTTGAGAATGGTATTCATGGGTAAGTCAGATTCTTCACAAATCAAGACCTCTGACTTTGGGTTCTTGGGTGAAGGAGGGAAAAGTCTAGACTACTATTTCTCAAATACAACTTGCATATTTTGCTCCTTCTTGTAATTCTAAAAGAAAATCAGTCTCAAATAGCTCTGTATTTATCACCATTTAGCACAGCACTTAGCTGTCTTGGATTTTTCTCTCATGTTGTCTTAGATTCTGTCTTTTTTTAGGAATTCCAAATGTTAGGTTCCTGGAGGAAACAGCTGTTGTAAGAGTTCAGTCCAGGTGCATTTGTATTTATTTTAGATGATTGACTCTGGGATCTGCCCATGCAGCTGTCAGAGGAATGAGAGTCTTCATTGCCAAAAGCAAGTTATCTAATTAAGAGACAGTGTAGCTGGCTGCCTGGGAGAGATGGGGGAGAAGACACAGCTTAATAATGATGGGAGGGGAAAAGAGGAGGAAGCTGACCAGAAGGTGTAACTTGGTACAACTTAGATGGATTTTTATTTAAAAAAGATTGATGATTAAATGTCCAAATCTGCCAAGTTGACTTGAACGCATCGAGCAGCATGTTCTCATGCTTGTTATTGTCAAAATAGTATCTCTTCTTACTCATTTGTCTGCCCAATTCTTTTTCTCACAAAGGTATGTTGGCCGAGAGCCTGCTGCTGCAGCTGCCACAGGCAACAAGAACATGCATCTGGTGTCACTCAGAAGGTTCTTGGATACAGCTTTCAACCTGGAGGCCTTCGAGGGAAAGACGTTCTAACTGCAGGGCACGACCTGTCTCTCAAATGACTGCATTCGAAAGAGGAAACAAAAGTGGGGGAAATACTGGAAATTGTGTATTTTTGCTTTACCAGATAAAAAGATCCAATGGCTGACTTCATTAATCTGTACCTTGCTGCCCAGTTTCTAAGGAAAAAAACCAACAGTTAATTCCAACTTACCTTCCACCATTTTTTGTAACTTCTTTATTTAGATTGGCACCTCTGACACAAGAAGTGTCTCCTATCCCAGGATGCAATGTCTAGCTCAGCAATGTCAATATCTCAGCCTGTGGGCACTGTCTAATTACTGTAAGTAAGCAGAGCAGGCATTATTGTCATGTGCACCAGAGGCATTGGAACAAGAAATATAAATGATAATTATTTCTGTCCATATGTTGGAAAAGAGTAATGAAACTGAAAAGCAAAGAGTTGGTAGATGACTTTGGTAGAGAAGTGTACCAGCTGTAGTAGTTGGAAGGAGATGGTAAGGTAATCTGGTGATGTGATGCAGAGGCTGGAAATAGGGAGTCAGATTACAAAGCTAAACTATGGGTGATAACAGAAGTGATGTGGACCACTTAGGTATAAGGTCAAGGATGAAAGCAGAAATTACAGGGACCAAGGAAAAGTTATTTGGGGGTAGTTGAGGGGGGAAGAAGTGTACATGAGACCACAGCTGACAGAGCAGTGGGTGATCAGCAGGAGAATTCAGCATCAAATGACTTCAGAAGTAACAGATGACAGCACCAATTGCTCCCACTCCCTAGGCTGCCTGCTTTGATGCTGTCCCAATCCACAGATGCAGAGGGGATTTAGGATCAAATATATCCAGAGCAAGATTAAGACACAAACACGGTCAGATGTTGGTAACCAAAACTATAACTCACTTTATTAGCATTGAAGAGAGAGATAGAAAGAGGGAAGGAAGAAAAGGGAGAAAAACATGAAGAGAATTACAAAATGCAAAGGACAGTCACCAGCATGGATCCAGCAGCATTCTGTTGATCATCTTCAGTGGGGAGAGCTCCATTTGGGCATGGTAAAGGCTTGCTTATATCGCATGAGGCAGCTATTGTTCCTGGACTTGCTGTTCACATGATGTCTGCATGATGCTCCATATATCTTGCCTCAGGCCAACAGCTTCTCAGTGTGGCAATGCTCTCTTGCCCCAGGCTAACTGCTTCTCTCTGTTGCAATGCCATGTAACTGCCCTTCTGGTGGCTTTACCTGGGTATGTTGTTGAGGCAACAGTTTATTTCTCTTCTGTCTCTCATAGATGCTGTGTGGTATCAGGGAACTGTGGGATCCTGTGAACATCCTTATTTTGGATGAACGCTATTTCCCTCACTGTATTACTCGGGTATGCTTTTCTTTGACCTGGTAGCACCTATTAAAAGATTGTGTTGGATGAGAAATCTATGTTTGTGCAACAAGTAGTGTGTGCTCTGCTTTGTCCAGTGCTACTCCCTACCTGACATCTCCTTGCTGACATTAGTTCAACTCTGAAGTGGCAATTCCTGATTTAGTCACCCTTTTTTATATTAAGAGAAAGATGGGTAAGCAGCAGTAGCTGATTGACCAAAGGCACATGCTGTGGTTTTGTACAAGTAGTAATTGATGGGTTTTTGTCCCTGGTGTTTACCTGTCAATTGCCAGTATCAATTTCCAGGTACTTTCATTATGAACATGACAGTGACCCTCCTCAAGAGCTGGCTCTGTGTCAGGAGGTTGGGGTACAGCAGGTGCTGGAGGGGAGAGAGCAGCAGGGGCTGTTTCTTTTCCCAGGAGATAGTGCTTGGCTTCCCAGGAGGCACTGCACAGCAGGGTGGTCTGAGTGCCATTGCCTGTGCTTCCTCCACACTCCTAGAAGGCAGGTCAGCCTTGCTTTCCTCTCCCCTCTTGATAGAAGAACTGGTATTGTAGAAGTCCTATTCCTTTTGCCTCAGAAGAACTTGGCTCTGGGTGGGCCTTGTGACTGCAGGTTTCTGTAGCACTAGCCTGTGCAGTGGCAGGAGACTTCTTTCCTTCTTTCTTCTAGCTGGTGGAGAGAATGGCACGATGAGTAGTGTCAGTGGTGTAGTAGGGTGCAGAGGAAGGGTCGTGCCTGTACTGAAGAAGGAAGCAGTAACCAGCTGTGCAAGGGCTCTGTGCCCCTGCAATGCCCAGAGAGTGAGGCTAGATCTGCTGAGCAGTCACTTCAATACATTGGAAGAAGTGACTGAAAACACATAGATGAGACTTCACCCCCATGTCTGCTTCCCTGTCCTGAGTGTGCTGCTTGGACATCCTTTTGTTCTTGGCAGTATGTTTTGCCCTGCTTCTGCTGCATTGGCTGTGACAGAATGAACCATGACAGTTTATGCCTGATTCAGAGAGTCAGGTGATGCCTGAAAGCTTCTTGGCTGAGAACTGTATTAGAAACCTAAGTGCTACATATCCAAACAGGTTACCACAAAGGGATGTGTGGCTTATGCTGTCCCTTCATTTGTCCCAGATACAACATGATGGTGAAAACATAATCCTTCTGTCAGAGCGTAGAATTGGTGTGGTAAGGTACTTACCATAGGACCCAGAACTGAACTTACTCTAATAGTTGTGAAACTCAGTAGCATCCTTTTAAATCAGGCTGGTAGCCTTGGGCTTTTTCTCTCACTGAAGCATTGAAGCTAATTCAGTCTTATGAAACCTAATGAACTTGGAAAGTACTGCAGTTGACAGCCACAAATATTGTCTCCTGTCCCTTTCTATAGCTCAAAACATTAAGCTGATAGGCAGTAACCATCACCCAAAGTATTTTAATGCTTTCATGAATGCTTGTTTCTGTAGCAAGAATTGGGTGCAGCTAAATATTACTGGCAGTGTTTATTGTATTCTCAGTTTGCATAAGGCAGGTCAGTGCTGCATGAAATATGATAAATGCACTTATGCCACAGCATATGCAGAGGTAGAAAACAAAATTTACATAGAAATGTAAATGGCAAATGACTTTCATTGTGTATCATAGATTGTGGCATAATAGTTGCATAAAAATT
The DNA here is from genome assembly GCF_000695815.1 of Acanthisitta chloris. Lineage (NCBI taxonomy): Eukaryota > Metazoa > Chordata > Aves > Passeriformes > Acanthisittidae > Acanthisitta > Acanthisitta chloris. Next base: position 7,538 of record NW_008657732.1, on the reverse strand, counting down.
CTATCAAATAATGTAAAAAACCCGATAAAATAAAAATACATAAGAAGAAAATTCTCTGTTATGGCTGTTCTTTTTTTGACAGTTTCTCCTTTGAGTGCTGGCATTAACAGCCCATTTGTAAAAGTGGTAGGGCAGTTCATTTCTCTATTTTCTGTTTGTTTCCTCAATACAGGCTTATTTGCATATAGAAGCAGTGGGGGAGACAGCATTTGGACTAGAAAAAGATAATTATTCAAAACCATTGGGTTGAAATTAGTAATAGCATTGAGGGGTTTTTTAGAATATTTTGTTTTATTATTTTCTACTTTTTTGAGGGAATAAAAATGCATTTTTATTTCAAGGAGAATTCTTAAAATACTGGAACTAGACTGGAATTAACTTAGCCACTTTCTAAACATTGGAGTTAATTTCTCTAAACATGTTGGCTTTTCAGCTTTCAGATGGTACATGATTAAATGTTACCTAGAGCATTATAAATTGCTTCATGCATAGATTATACTTTTTTTGCAGAATTCTGCAGGTCTTCTTCAATAAGGCCCTTTGCTTAAAAAACTCTTACAGGGAGTTCTCAACTATATGCACATTTAATAGGGGCACTATCAACAGTGGATTTAAGTTTCTGCAAAGGCAGCTTTAAACCAGGTTAAGAGTGTCTCTCTGATCTCACAGAAGACATAGTTGGTTAGAACTACCTGGCAAGTTAAATACTTTTTACATAACAAACAGCAATCCTTAAACTGTTAAGAGTGTTTCAAAAGGACTGAAGTATTCTATAGACCTCTTCTGCAAACAGTCAGCACTGAAATTCAAACGACAGCTTTGCAACTCAGAAGGTACATGTGAGAGTCAATTGACTTCATCGTACTCGTGGGTGCCGCACCATGCCATGCGTGCCCACGGTGCTGAAAAGGCTCACTAAGACAAACAGCTTCTGTCACCACACTGGTTTTCATTCCTAGTAGTGACCTGATGATGAGCTGCACTAACAGCAGGGGTGTGCTTGGTGGAAACCTTTGGTCTGCCCGTGGGACAGTGTGCTAGAGCAGAGGAGTAACCTGCTCTCCAGAAAAGGGAACCATTCTGCTCCTTCTAGGAGGCAAAATTTAACGTATGAGACTAGACAAAAACCACGAAGGTGTGTGCATTGTTTGAACTGAGTCCATGAAAATGTGTGTGGTGAGGGGTGTTGTTTCTTTCTTGCTTTGGTTTGTTTCAAGAACCCTTTGCTAGACTCTCTGGCTGCTGTTTCAAGAGCTCTGGGTAGCACACCTTGGTGCACAACCAGCAGACATGGGAATACCCAGTGCTGCTAATAGTAACGAAGTGAAAGCTTGGGAACCTCTGCTTCATGTGCACACACACATATATATAAGTAAATATATATATATATATATATATGTCTTTTTAATTGCTGTTGGCACAGATGACTTTGAATATTGTTTAAAACATGAAGTAAAAGTGTATTCGAAAATCATGTAAAGCCCGAAAATCCCTAAAACCAGACAGAATATCTTTGTAAAGTTATCGAGCCAAAAATGGGAAAAAAAAAATCTGCTATTATATTCCATATTAGTTCAGTGAATTCAGAATGTTTTGATTTTACGACAGCTCCTCAGGTTGGCGCTGGGCTGTGAGATGCCATGGGGGCTGACAGAGTCCCTGCCAGGCTAACGAGCTACCCAGTGCAAGTGACCATGTAATTATGGCTGATGGGACTGGCCTGTTGTGCTATGGGGGCCAAGCAAGTGCTGCTTGTTAGCTGGTTGCATGCCAGGCTTTGGCCCCAGCTGGCTGTCGTGGTTTAACCCCAGCCAGCAACCAAGAACCACCATGCAGCCGCTCACACACTCCCCCACCAACGGGATGGGGGAGAGAATCAGAAGGGTAATAACTAGAAAAACTCATGGGTTGAGATAAAGACAGTTTAATAGAGAAAGCAAAAGCTGCACACACAAGCAAAGCAAAACAAAGAATTAATTCACTGCTTCCCAAAGACAGGAGGTGTTCAGCACCTCCAGGAGAGCAGGGACCATCACACCTAACAGTTCCTTGGGAAGACAAACACCATAACTCCAGATGTCCCCCCTTCCTCCTTCTTCCTCCCACCTTATATACTGAGCATGATGTCCTATGGTATGGAATATCCCTTTGGTCAGTTTGAGTCACCTGTCCCAGCTGTGTCTCCTCCTAATCTCCCATGCACCCCCAACTTCCTTGCCAGTGTGGCAGTATGGAAAGCAGCAAAGGCCTTGGCTCTGTGTGAGCTCTGCTCAGCAATAACAAAAACATCTCTGCCTTATCAACTCTGTGTTCTGCACAAACCCCAAACATAGCCCCATACTAGCCTCTGTGAAAGAAGTTAACTCTACTTCAGCCCAAACCAGCACACTGGCCATCTCTATCTCCTTTGCTGTCATCTCCTAAATACTTCCAATACATCACCTTATTTTCCCGGAGTGGAGGGTTGTGGCTGTGCCATGGTTTCTTTCTTTTCATGTTCTGTGGACAAGATTACTGTTCTTGGAGTAATCTTGGTACTGGTCAGTACCTGTAATAAAACCTTTCTGAGAAAAATCTCCATTATAGCACATTGAAAATATATTTGGAGATGAGGTTAAGTTTGCATATATCTTTCTGCCCTTGTTCTTGAGTAGTAAAGATACTGAGTTGAGTAACTACAATGCGAAACTTTAAATGGCAAAAAGCATTCAAGATTTGTATTAGCTCTGATAAAAAGGTTTTGTGGTTGGTTTTTTTTTCCTTTTGACTGTTTAGTAGTTCTGCAAAGTCCAGTTGTGTAGTCTTGATTTCATGGACTCTACTGATTAAAAACTTTATAGAAAGTTTATGTTTATGAAGGACAAGGACAGAGATTAAGTGGGTTAATTTTCTTAATCATCAGTGTAAGGTATCAGGAAACAGCATGCAGTCTAAAACAGAAATTCAACGTATTTGCAAGAAGGGAACGGATGAATATTGCTTCTTTTCTAATTCATGCTTTTTTAACATTGAAACTACTTCTCATTTTAGATATTTCTCAACTGTTACTTCAGCTTGTTCTTTTCTTCATGTCATTATTTAAAATGTAGCCTATTATCCAAAAGGATTAAAGAACAAATGGAATAATTATTCAGAAAAATATTATTTTAGAGATTTATTAGCCTTGATTGAAAATGTTTCACAGATTTCCTCAAAGTTTTCAATTATTAATAAGTGCACAGGGCAATTCCTTTGTGATATTTAAGTGATGCAGTCATTAATGGCAAATGGAGATCTAATCTGGTTGGGGGGAACAGCTGTAGTCATCACTAACGATGCTGGATGAAATACTGAAATAGAATTTCTGTTGCAGAAATCCTTACTTCCCTTTCAATAGCTCATAAATTCATTGATACTCTCAAAAAGGAGCACAGAGAGACTTTTTGCCCATGTCTTACCCAGCCAGCCTTAAATTCTCCTCCCCTTCAGGACAGGGTGCACTCAGACTGTGACAAGAGAAGAAGGTCTGTGTAAGAGCTCAGCTTGGCTCTCGATTATTTTCCTTGGGTGAGTATTAGACATTATCCCTATAATGGGTTTGGTTTAGTACTGGTTTAAGTGACTGCATTTCATTTGGCCCTGCAGTACAATACCAGCTGTCTGCACAGGGACTTGGTTGAAAGGCAGTGATGTTTAGTGCTCTCATGGGTTTCTCCATGCACCTGTTACCTGGGCTA
>NW_008657732.1:0-3810 GCF_000695815.1 Acanthisitta chloris | reverse complement strand
GCAGATCAGTGTTAGAAGGTGCCTGAAAGTGCAACCCTGGCACCCTGTGTCTGGGGCTTGGCTGTGCCATAGAGGAGACCTGAGACCTCTCCAGTGTCCCAAAATGACCTTGCCCAGGTTGTGAGGTTACTTCTGCAGTGATGCCTTGGGTAGTATTGCTGAGGCTTCCAGTAAAGCTCAGGTATCTGTAATAAAACAGTTTTGCAGGAGAAACAGTCAAGTAAATGTTGAACAGTTCACTGTGTGCTGGCGAGGACTTTACAAGGGTAAACTTAATTAGTAAAAAGCAAAAGACATATGAAGAAAATAGTAAGTTTCCCTAAATTAGAGAAAAGATACTATTTCTCCAAATGAGTATATCCACTGCTGGGGGTAAAATAAAGAGGATAAAATGCAATTGCCTAATATAGAACATGACAAAATGACCGTACATAATTTCCCGTGACTAGAAATAAATGTTTAACAAACTGCTCCCTATAGGCTTGTTAAAGATGAAATATTTATTACTATATGCTAATTGCAGGGTTTAAGCAGTACTTAAGTAATTTAAGGGGATTGGCTTCATCTTGGTTTCAAGAATTTTATGTGATTAAATCCTCCTTCATCAGTTGTTCTTTGTGCTACAGTGGTTTGCACAAACATATCCTTAATTAATCAGTGTTTGTAATGTTGATTATATTGTATAGGATGAATAGTGGAGAAGTTTTCTTCACAAATTTCATGGCCCAAGCAAAATTAAATTCCATCAGAATTAATGTTTTGCATGTGGCCTGAAACACAGTAACTTCTCAAGTCTAGAAAAATCTTATTAATGTAGTAAAGTTTTATGTTACTCTCTGACACAACCAGTCAGTGCTGAAGAAGTCCATGTGTAATTTTTGGGGTGCAATATATGAGAGAAATACATACTTACCTGAACAGCACAACATATCAGAAGAACCATAAATATTTTGCACTTTTACATTTTGAATACAGTTTTGTGCTTGCATATTTTGCATAAAATGACATTGAGGAAAATTTGTAGTTTATCATTACTTCATACTGGTGTTGATAAAAATTGTCTTCTTAGAGTTGATAAAGAGCTGAAGCTTTGTGTTGCTTAGGGACTCTTCATTGCAAAAACCTACTGCCTATTCAGAAGGAAAGATAAACAGAAATAAAGCAACTTAATCTCCAGTGATTCTAAACGGTTCCTAGTTACACTCTTAGATAATTAACTTCTTCTGTGATGTGCTCATTTAATAGATACCTGGTCATATGTGACCATGTTTATTTAATGTGCTCTGCAATATTTATACCATAATACACCCTTTTCATTATAAACCAGACAGTCTTTAATTTATTTACACAAACCTATTCTGAAGATTTTGCTTAGACAAAACTCTATATAGACTTCACGAAAATATATCTGAGTGTGCATGTCAGTTTATGACTGCACATAAATAGCTTCTGGAGGGACTGCCAGGAAAAAAATTAATTTTTTTTCTCCTTTTCAGCATCGCTGTTCTGATATTTACGTGCATTAAAAAAATTAGGGATATGATACATGAAGTGTGATTTTTTTTTCCTCCCTTTTCTTCCTTAGGTCTTTATCACAGCCCTCAGGCCTCTCATTAGACTCATCAGCAAAATAATATTTTTGCTAGTGAGCACAATATTGCACAGCTCATGAGCTCAATGGATTTATGCGGAACTTTAATTGTGATACTTGTCTCTACAACAAAGCCCAAAGGGAAGCAGAGAGCTCTGTAGTATATTCTGCTCCCCAGAATTAATTCCAAGGCCTATGACAAAGACCACTAATTTGTAATGTTTCTGGCTGTACCTCATGCAATGCTGGTGGATGCCTTCCTGGGTACATTTACTTAGACACATATGTGAGCAAATATTTCCATGTCTGAATAGTGCCTATGTGCTGGTGCAGAACAACCCTGTCTTTCTTTAAAACTGCCTTACAAAACTGATCCAAACTGAAAATTGTAGCAAGGAAATGGCCACATTTCGAAGTACTTTTAAATTAGTGATGCATCTGCTCTCTCACTTGATTGAGCTTATACTGAGGACTACCATTGTGATTTCCTTCCCATGCACTACTTCCACAAAAGAGCTCCTAGGCCTTTGTGGGTATTTTTTTTACTCAAGCTGGTAACCATAGAAGTGTACATCTCTCTCAGTGGTAGCTGTGCCACTGTTGCATTAGAGCTTCTGAGAATTAGCTACTTAAAAATTAAGTGGCTTCTGTCTTTAATGTGATAATGTATGGGATAAACACTTGTTTACCCCTTGGAAGGGGAAGTGTCTTGTAGCAATGTATGGTTTGTGTGACCATTGGGAGCGATGGCCAAGAGCAAAGTCTTGCTGTTTGCTGATGCTGTGGTTTAGGAGTGGTATTCCCTGATTTAGTGTTTGTGCTGAAATCCTCCAGACCACACACTGCTCACTCACTCCCCCATCGCCCACCCTGGGGTGGGACAGAGGGAATTGGAGGCACAAAAAGTAAAGATCTCGAGTTGAAATCAGAACAATTCATTACAAAAACAGCAATGCAGGAAGAAAATTGACCAGTAACAACTATATAAATAACAGAGTGTACAAGACAGGTGAATGACTCCCATGTGATCGCTCACCATGCGGAGCCTGGCGCTGGCACCAAAAAAAGTACCAAAATTAGAAGCCCAGAGATCCAGGAGTTTATACTTCGTAGAGATCTGAACTGGTCTGTGGAGGTGTCTCTCTCTATCAGTGGCAGAGGTAAGCAGGGCAAGCCATTTCCTAAACTGAGCCTTCACTGAAGTGTCTGCAAGTCACTGTGACAATCCCAGTCCCTGGAGGTGCATTCTGCTAGGGGGAGTGGACTTGGGTGCCACACAGCCATCCTGTTGTGCAGCCCATGCTTGCTGCAGTTGTTTTCATCTTTTTTTTTTTTTTTTTTTTTTTTTTTTGTTAATGTATCAAGTGTTTTTAATTTGTTTCTTGATAGCCAAGGATTTTTTTTTTCTATTTCCCCTCCCCTTTTGAAGAAATTACTGGAAAAACTGTCAGATTTTTTGAGCCATTTGCAAAACATAAGGAAATGCACATGATAGAGGTTAATCATGTTATAAGAGATGTTATTCTAAAAGGCAAACTATTTTAGTTACATTGGGGTTTTGTGCCATTAGTCCCATTTGACTGCCAGCTGTGCAGCAGCAGGGCTCCAATCAACAGGAGCCTTGGAGCATTTTCCTTTGCAAATACTGCCAAGGATAGGAGGGAGAGAGGCTCTTAGTGGTACAGTTTTTTCAGTGATTAATAATACTTGAGATCCATTTCAGTGATCAGAAATGTGTCTTAATGAGACAATTAGTCAAACCATAAAAGCTGCACAGCAATTTAGTTGGTGTTACTACTGGAATAATTTGCTGTGGCTGTTTACTTCTTCCTGATTTGACTTTATCACAATAGTCTGGATGGAAGTCAGTGTAGAGAAGACTTGCAGGCTAAGTTCAGTTTTCAAATGGCCATGATTATCTGTGGGACAGATAATCCCCTTAAAAATTAGGGAGACTTTGAGGAAAAAAGTGGTTTTAACATATGAAAAACATTACATGCTCTTGTCCAAGTGGCTACTGTAGAGCTTTCCAATATCCAGCTGCCTGTGAGTGCCATGGCAACTAGTCACAGGTTGTGTTTGGGGGACAGGTGCCAAAGTGAAAGGGCTACTGCAAATTTGTATTTATTTTTTCCTTTGTAACGAAAATGCAATAACAAAACCTGAGATCTCTTTAGGCACTCTAGCTGCCTGTATTCAAATTGTCTGATGGAGCTATT
>NW_008657731.1:3226-5221 GCF_000695815.1 Acanthisitta chloris | reverse complement strand
ATATAATGCTCACAACTTAAATTACTACCATTAACTTCAGTGGTACTGTTCATGTGAGTAAAATAAAATGCCTGTTGAAAATTAACTGCTAGCATAAGTATATTCTTAAATTCCCTTCCCTATATTATGCAATAAATGTAGTATTTTTCTGAAGTAAAGGAGCTTTGTTACCTTGCCAACAGATACCAGGCAAATTTTTCACAAAACACACTTCAATAATACTAAAAATGCCTTCTGATTTTCAGTATATTTCAATGGTATCTTGCTTGTCTGAGCACTACAATCTCTATAGAGGAGACAGCTTCTGTTATTAATTTCAGAGCACACACCATCTAAGCTTCTTATTTAGTGTTATTTCAAGGACTTGAGTTAAAAAGGGCTCTTTATCAAGTGAATAGTGTTCCAATCTAATGCCCAGTACGGCCAGTGGAAGTATTTCTATTTCCTTCTTAGAAAACTGGTGGAGAACAAAAAGATTAATTTTAACCTCATCATTGGTTGAAAATTGGTCTGAGTTACCAGCAAGAAAAAGTGACCATATTGGGTGTAGTCAGTTTGGCCACGCTGAGAACAGGTGTTCGTGCCAAAAAAGGCACTGGGACAAGTGGTTCCCTATGGCAGTGCCAGGAAGCTGGCACAGAGTGATGCTCTGGCCAGCATCCCCAGGGAAGCCTAGGCACCCAGAGATCCCAGCAGCTTCCAGATTATCTTCCTTTTATAGGTATATGGCAATACATTACTACAGATGTATTGTGATTGCTATAGATCACTACAGATCACTATAAGCTTACTAAATAAGTAAGTACCATAAGATATACCTATAGATTAGGTCACTATAAGCTTACCAAAACAAATAGCAGAAACATGTTTGTGTTTGACTTCAGTGAACTTGTTATCCAAAATAATTTAACAAAACTGCAGTGTAAACATATGAACTATAACTTCATTTGTGTTGGTTTGCAAGCACTGCTTTGAATTCAGAGAGATTGAGGAATATATCAACCCTTGTTTTTGGCATCTGTATGTGCAAATATGAACTAGAAAGTTGCACATCACAATTTTTAATGTGGTTAGGGCAAAATGAATTGTTTCATAAAGTTTATTATTAGAATACTTGCCCAGTTCTAACATTTCAAGGATTTGAGGGAACTCCAGTTATATGCTCCATATAATCCTACTTGCATACTTCATAAATATTAAGGTCAAAAGGGACAATTAAATAATATCAGCCTGACTTGTTATATAACAGCAGACACCAGAGTTACTGTATCAATAAATTTTGCATATTCTCTCTCTATAAGAAAATAAATAAGAATACTGTAAACAAGCCATTACATTGGGATGCTTGCAAAATATTAGGACATTTTAAATAAGATTATAGATGGGAAGTAAATCACTGTGGGCCAGTACTTAGAACATTTACATGTGCCCTGTGACTGGGATAAATTTTGTCTTAGTCATATCATCGTAATGTTGTGTTACGGCATCTTGTATGCCTTCCAAAACATCTTGTACTTGTCCTGTCAAAGAAAAAAGCTGTGATTAGATGGACTCCTGGCACCTTATCTATTCTGAACCTTTCTCTTTTCTTTTGATTATCATTTCCTCACAGCTTCCAGTTCCAAAAGCAATGCACAGAGTGGGCCAGAATGAAAATGCTGTTAAAATAAAGGTCAGTGGGACTGATTTGTGAGACAACCATTGTTCTTCATATCTGTCTCCTTGCTAAAAGTGTATTGGCCTGAATTTTTCCTGCCATTATACACCTTATCTCTACAATGCAGCAGCTATAAAACTAATATGTCCTAAAATAAATGGGCATAACAAGTAAAATACTCCCCAAGCAAACTGGAACTTCACTGGACCTCCATGGCCATAATGGTTTGGTCATCCTCTAAGAAAATGCTTCTCTCATGCAGATGTGTGTCAGTTGAGTGATTGCAAAAAATATTAGAACTTCCCTAGCAGATTGAATTTTACAAGTTGCTGTTCCTA
>NW_008657731.1:0-3198 GCF_000695815.1 Acanthisitta chloris | reverse complement strand
AAATGAATCACTGTACATAATCAGAATTCAGAACTGACCTTTGTATGGATAAACTCTTGTCATAATTTTAAAAATAAGTCATACATTATATAAACAAACAACATATATAAAACACTTAATGAAATTTAGAAGTATGTCACATCCTTTAAATCCAGGAAATGAGTGACACTGGAAATTAACTGGATACGTGCCTTTATGAGACCCCACCTGGACTATTGCACTCTGCTCTGAGGCCACCAACATAAGAAAGATGTGGACCTACTGGAGTGAGTCCAGAGAGGGCCACAAAGATGATCAGAGCAGGGCTGGAGCAGCTCTGCTATAGAGACAGGCTGAGAGAGTAGGGATTGTTCAGGAGAAGAGAAGTCTCTGGGAAGATCTTATTGCAGCATTCCAGTACTAAAGGAGGCCAACAGGAAAGATGGAGAGGGACTTTTTACAAGGACATAATAAAGACATGGTGATAAGACAAATGGCTTCAAACTGAGGCTAGATTTAGGTGAGGTATTAGGAAGAAAATCTTTACTATGAGGATGGTGAGGCACTGGAACAGGTTGCCCAGAAAACCTGTGGATGCCCCATCCTTGGAAATGTTCAAGGCCAGGTTGGATGGGGCTTTGAGCAACCTGATCTAGTGGAAGGTGTCCCTGCACATGGCAGAGGGGGTTGGAACTAGATGATCTCTAAGGTCCCTTCCAACCCAAACCATTCTGATTCTGTGATCTCTTAGCTGTATCCAAACAACAGTACTATATAAAAAGTATGCAAGGAAAGAAAAAATGTCAATACCAGTCATCTGAGACCTTTTACTTGAACAAAAGTAGCACACATTTTTGAGAAACACCCTAATTAAGACTTGCAATGAGGCTGTCTAGAGACAAGCCCTAAGTCAGAGAACTGTTGGGTAGATAAGCTCCTCTGTGAAATCAATAGAGTCAGACTGTGGCAGAGACCATCTTCAGAATGAGGTCTGAAATAGAACTGATGAATAATCCCCTAGACATGCCTGTTTTTCCTGACCCAGCCTGCTGAAGTACTATCCCCAGCTGTGTCTTCCCACCTCTTCACTTCCCTGATCTAATTCCAAGGTGAGTCAGAGCTGTGACATGATCCAACCAGGAGTTTTCTGCAGTGAGGTAGCTTTCAGCTGGATCAGCTGATTGTGCAGCCACAAATTAATTGGATCAAATTCCAAATCTAATACCAGAAATGTGGTGACAGCACATAGTTGCGGGCACAGGGAGTGTGCTACATTCTCTATCTGCTGTAGATACCCTGAAATTAGATTCAATTTGAAACTGTACCTTTGAACTAGACTCCTTACTTTTAGATAGCTAACTTAGGCAGTACTAGGAAAAAATACAAACAACTTGAACTACATCCAGCACAGGAAGATTAACACACCTGTTTTTAATAACATACTCACCATACTATTTACACATAAGGTGGAAAAGCTGGTTTCTGTAGCTATTTATGTCTGAGAGGGCAAACCCCACACTTCATGGAAAAGTGCTCTAACCACCACCCATTGCTGTGCCATGGAAAAAGAGCCATGAGACAGGGAAAAGAGGGAGATACAATATAATATGGAGTTTTTTAAGGACTCTTGTACTTCACACTGTGTTCAACAGTAAAAAAAAATAAAAAATCAGAGAAATGAAAAAAAAAAAACCAAAAAAAAAACCTCCAAAAACAAAATATGAGCAATGACTACAGAGCTTTAAGATGCTCCCTGAGCCTAGAATACCTTTTCCAAAATGTTGACTAGGGTGTTGGGAAGTAGAGTTGGAATTCTTTCAGGCTGAAGACAGTGTAAAACTCCAGATCCCCATATCTATTTTGTTTGCTCTTCCTGCAGGGAGACTGCATAAAATCTCTGCTTGTTTTGAAAAGATTCCTACCACTCTTTTTGAAACCCATCAGAGGGAAGGGATGAAAAAGGAGGGGATAAAAGAGGCTCAGAGAACATCTACCATATGTCTCTTGTGAACATAATGGGAGATGATGAATGGTGAAGAGGTAAAGCATCCTCTGAGAATATCTAGCAGATGTCATCAAATTGAGGCGGAATCCAAAGAAAACATGCAATTCCTTACAAGTAGTCAGCCCTAAGCAGTAGATCAATGCCGACCTGCATCAGCTGCTGGAAACAGTTGTTGTGGACAAGTAAAGAATAAGAACCCACAATTCTGGAAAAAAAATATTAGCAAAATAACAAAGTGCCTAGTGACTGTAAATCCCTGTGGGAAGAGGCTTGGTGTGCAGCTCTCATTTGATGTGTCAGAAGTCTGCCTAATGCATGCAATCACATTCATTATTGAGCGTGGTTAGTGCTATTGATTGCGTCTAGTGTTTCTTCACCGCAAACAGTGGTAGTACCTTTTTCACTTCTTGTTTGCACTTGTGATGTGCCCTTACTGCTCTGCTTCTTCACTCTAGTGTATACATGAGCCCTGTTTTGCTTAATTTGCAATCCAGCTAGTCCAGAGTAATCGAACAGTACAAATAGGCCTTAAGGATAATCATGTGAGTTTTATGTGACTGCAGAAACAGGCAGAACGTGTCACATCCTATGAGTCATATTATTAATGTGAGACACACCCCACTGAAGCCAGCAACATACTCTTACAAAGTGGAGCAGCAAGACAGGTCTGTGCAGCCAAAGGCCATGGGATATTCCAGGCCCTGTGACCAACTGATCTACAACTCCCTGACAGGGGAGGTTGGAGTCAGGTGGGGGTTGGTCTCTTCTCCCAGGCAACCAGCAGTAGGACAAGAGGACACAGACTCAAGCTCTGCTGGGGAAGTTTAGGTTGGATATTAGGAAGAGATTTTTTACAGAGAGAGTAGTCAGGCATTGGAATGTGCTGCCCAGGGAGGTGGTGGATTCACCATCCCTGGAGGTTTTCAAGATGAGACTGGATGTGGCACTTAGTGCCATGGGCTAGTAACCACGGTAGGGCTGGGCTCAATGATCTTTGAGGTCTTTTCCAACCTGGCTGATTCTATGATTCTATAATAGGGAAGCTCCAAAGATCCGCTATAGGAAGCAAATGTGCACACAGCAAAAAATGCTGTCATAATCACCAGCTCACACTTCTCTCGTCAGGCCACCCATATCACAAGCATCATGGCATTACCAACGACAAGATTTAGTCAGCCCAATGCATAGATATTAGGAAGAGATTTTTTAGGGTG
>NW_008657730.1:0-573 GCF_000695815.1 Acanthisitta chloris | reverse complement strand
GGCGGGGAGAGCTCAGGTGAGTGTGCGAGGGGTGGCACCAATACAGGCGGACGGGCGTGCAGGTGGGTGTAGAAGGGACGGTACGAGTGCCGGTGTGTGTGCGGGTGATGTGTGTGTGCGGGTGGGCGCACAAGGGGTTGGCACCTGCAGGTGAGTGTGTGTTCAGGTGCTTATAGAAGGGACGATACGAGTGCAGGGGTGTGCGCAGGTTTGTGTGTGTTCAGGTGTGTGTAGAAGAGACAGTATGAACGCAGGTGTGTGCACAGGTGTGTGTGTGTAGAAGGGGTGTTATGAACACAGGTGTGTGCACAGGTTTGTGTGTTCAGGTGTGTGTAGAGGTGTGTGTAGAAGGGAAGGTCTGAGCACAGGTGTGTGCACAGGTTTGTGTGTGTTCAGGTGTGTGTAGAAGGGAGGTACGAACACAGGTGTGTGCACAGGTTTGTGTGTTCAGGTGTGTGTAGAAGGGAGGTACAAACACAGCTGTGTGCACAGGTTTGTTCAGGTGTGTGTAGAAGGGAGGTATGAACGCAGCTGTGTGCACAGGTATGTGTGTGTTCAGGTGTGTGTAGAAGG
>NW_008657729.1:31238-32836 GCF_000695815.1 Acanthisitta chloris | reverse complement strand
AATATATTTATGTTTTGAAATGTGAGCTCCCAGACATTTTTTATGTAGATACGGATATATCTATGTACAGGAGCTCATATCTCAAAACAAAGGGTAAGTTACCCTTTCTTTCCCCTATATCAGCAGCTGGGACATTGCCTGAATATAGTTAGTCCTACATTAGTTAAATACTTCAGTGCAGTTCACAAAAGCTCTGTAGTAAAAATCTGCTGGTCCCAATACCAATCCCTTGCACTACTTGTCACTGGACTCCATTTGGACATCAAGCCAATGACTTCAACTCATTGAGTGTGGCTATCCAGCCAATTCCTTATCCACCAAGTGGTTCATCCTTCAAATCCATGTCCAATTTAGAGACAGTTGTGGAGGACAGTGTCAAATGCTTTGCACAAGTCCAGGTAGTCCACAGTTATACCCCTACTTACTTTTGAGACCATCACCTACATGGGCAGTTTCTGGAGGAGGACCTTGCACTCAGTCAGAATTTCTCTTGGAGCAGCAAATGTATTTTTCAGATGCCTTGACAATCCTGTAAAATGTCCAAGACTTTCCTTGAGTCTTTCCCTTCTCCCCACACTGATGGTGTTCATTTGTGTAATTCATGTAGCCAAGTTGTCTTAATTTCTAACAGAGATGTGGACTCCTGTCAAGTCACTTTGCTCTTGTCGTTGACTCCTTTCAGCTACTCTGCTCAATTTGGGTAGTGATGCCAGAACCAAATACGGATTTTGGGTTGGGAGGGGTGTGTGGTGGTTCTCAGAGCTGTGCTGTGGAGGAGAGCCCATTACAGCTGTGTTCTGTAATGATGCCTCTATATATGCAGCTGGTAGTGCCATTGGCCTTTTTTTGTTGCTGTCATATGTAATTGAAAATGTATGTCTAATTTGCTCTTTGCTACCATCTATAAATTGCTTGTAGCATTACAGCCCTTCAGATTTCTCTGCTATTTAATATATATTTTGCCTAGATATGTGGTTTAGGTTCAGATTTAATTAATATAATTAATGGCATTCATGCTAGAGATTGGATTTCATTGTCTGTTCTAGAAATGCAAAGTAAAAATCTTAGGGAAAAAAATGTATTCTAGTAGAAAATTAGCAAGTGCTATGGAATGCAGACAGGTTATTTTGATTATTATCCATCCAAATACTGTGCAGAATACAATAAAATATGCAAAGCCATTTCATCTTCTCAAATTTTCATTATGTTTTAAATTGAAGCTTGCACTAATATTATTTTTTTCTTTTATGTTTTCAAAGGAACTGGAAGAGCTCCGAAAGCAGGGTGAAATTATACCAGAGCTGATGTCAGAATGTGAATCTGTATCTGAACAATTACAGGTACACTTTGGCAGTGAAATTAATTTTAACATAGTTGGGACATTTGCTTCTTTCTCATAGCTCTATGCATTTCTCTGTTCAGACTTCAGTGTTAGAAGGCAAAATAGCTCCAGTCTGTTGAAACAAAAAATGCTAATTACATGCAGAATACACCATGCCCTTCCCCGCACAGGAGTAATTAAATAGCTCTGTTTCTTTGCCTTGCTGTTTGCAGAAATTAGTTTGCCTGGGATCATGTTGCATCTATCTCCTGCAGAT
>NW_008657729.1:10064-31228 GCF_000695815.1 Acanthisitta chloris | reverse complement strand
CCTGCTGCTCTGGGCTCAAGGAGCTGCACCACAGCCATGTGTGTCAGGCAACTCCTCGAGACCTGGGGCTAATTGCTGCACTGGCACCAGGGAAAGCTTCTGGGAGAGAAACAGATGAACA
Source organism: Acanthisitta chloris (assembly GCF_000695815.1). Lineage (NCBI taxonomy): Eukaryota > Metazoa > Chordata > Aves > Passeriformes > Acanthisittidae > Acanthisitta > Acanthisitta chloris. The sequence goes on along the minus strand of NW_008657729.1, from coordinate 31,107 downwards.
TAGCTGCACACCACCAGGGATGAAAGTTCACCTGAGGATGCATTTAAATGCTGCCATCATCCCTTTCCAGCAGCACTTGGTAGTGCACATGTGGCTCCTCTGCTGGGAGGTGTTCACTCGGAGCAGAGCTCCCAGCCCCACCAGCAGCTGCACTTTGGGCATCCCTTCCTCGAGCCAGGGCTTGTGTAAATGCAAGAAATTAATCCATGAAAGGAGAACAACTATACACAGTCTCATCAGTGAAGTGAAATTCAAGCAATAAACATGCCATCACTCTGATAATCCATGCGATCTAAGCTATTTTAGAAGGCTGCTGAGGAATGCAGATGCTGGAAATGGCTAAAATTTTGATTCAGTACGGTAAAATATGTCATCTGTGGCTTCTGGTGAGAAAAGCATGTGCTGACACACATGAAATGGAGAACAATAGGCAGAAGAGTGAAGGGGAGGGGAAAGTAATAAAGTGAAGTGCAGCAAGGGAGAGATTACCTGGCTGCCCTGTTCCTTGTCTGAGCGCTCACACAAAGTGGCACTTGAAAAACATACCAATACATCCAAAAGTGCTGAATAAACCAATATCATTCCACAGACAGTATTTTCTAAGTTTGTTTCTCAAGATTAAACCACCGTAGATAATTCTCTATGTAATTGGTGGCACAGTTTCTAATTCTGCCACTATAGAAATGACAGAAATGTATGCACAGTGCATGATTTAAATCCAGCTGAATTAGAAGATACCAACCAAATGACAAAGTCTGATGCAAAGCACCTTTTCCAGTTAATCTGTGTTCTTTCCTGCGTGGGCTTTCTTTCTTTTTAATCGGACTAGCACATGTTGGTTGCTCTCAGAGTTGCTTGTGTTAATCAGTTTGCAGAAGTTGGAGCAAACTTTCACAGCCCAGTTGCCATTTGTTGCGTTAATCTATGAGCTGCTGCTCATCCTTCTTCTCTATGATTCATCTTATTGTCTCTTTTGTCTTTAAGGCTGCTGAGAAGAAGAACAAAGATCTTGAAGAGAAAGTGAGAACGCTAAGGACAGAAGTCGAAGAGAATAAACACAGGCAGACAAACCTTAAAACTGAATTAAAGAATTTTTTAGATGTACTAGACGGGAAGATAGATGAATTACATGATTTCCGACAAGGACTGTCTAAACTTGGGGTTGACAATTAGATGGCAATAGCTCTTTTTTGTAATCTAGGGTCTGGATGTTCGATGTTTTGTTGATCCCAAACGTGTGTTTTACAAAATATAACTAGAATGTTCCACTTGTTTGCATTGGTTTTGTACATAGAGGCTGGAAATTTGCTGTGGGGTTTTTTTGGTGGGTTTCTTTTTTCGTTTGTTTATTTACCAAACCAATCGTGCTGCTCACTGAATTCTGTTGAGATTAGAAACTTTCTATATTGCTGCTCTGGCTTTGTGGGGTTGGGAACAGGTAGAGGGTTCTGTCTCAGGAATCTGGAACTAGATCTACCTTAAAATGAATATGCAGTTAGTTGTTGCAGGGAAATTTATATCTTTCTTAAGGGCTGTTGCAACCATAGAAACAGAAAACAAGTCTTTTTCTTGTCCGGACTATCAGCACTCTTAGCAACATCGACTTCTATTCCTTGGTGGAGCAGAGAGATTAGCTGGAGCTCCTACAGTTCATAAAATGTGCCTGTGATGAGCTGCAGTCAAGTGAATCACTTCACACAGATACCAACCAGTATCTTTAGGGACCATGTCAATCAGGCCTGATTCACCAGAAAAAAAATGCAGTGGATTTCAGATAACCTCTGAGAGAGGTTGCATGTGCTTGCCTGGACCCATAAGGCACAAAGTCAACGATGCAGAAATGAATTTCAGCTCTTGAAGTCTTACCCAGTCGGTGAGGACAGCTTCTCTTGCTTAGCAGCATCACCTCTCTTTAGCCTTCAGTTTTGAACCCATACAGTTCCATCATTATGTGCATCTCTGAAAAATGCCAACCTGAGTCTGGGGACCAGATACTTATTTTTTAAAGTGATATGTTGCTGGTTTGTACATGACTCATGCCACTCTGTGCAGCTTGGTCGCTGTTGATTACCTTCTGCTGAACATTAAAAGGTTACTTGAAGGTGTTGCTCAGAAGCAAGTTTCTGCCCAGGAGACTGGCAGGGCCATGACCACATTAAGTTAAAATCCTTTCCTATGATTTCTGCAGTCTTTGGCAGTAGGGTGGGAATTAGTCACCAAGTTAGACTGTACAAAAAAACCCAACCTGAGGCAGAAATGCTGTTGTATTCTTGAACTGATTATTTCAGCAGCTCTGTGTTTTGAGAAATGCAAGGTCATACCACAGCCTCCAGGGAGAAGGAAGCTCACTTCATCACAAACAGGGATGTGAAAAGGGCCAGAGAGGAGAATCCAGCCCAAGTTTTGCTCTTTCCCCTAGGACTTCCTGCAGCTTCTTTCTATTCTTTCTCCATAACCTGGTCTGAGAGTAGTTACATGGGATCTGAATTAATTCAGGAAAGTACTTTTGTTTATGTGACATCATTATTTGCTTAATTCAGAGCACAGTGCTCTCCAGCAGTGACTGATACCAAATGGCCATGGGTTTTTTTAATTTAGGGTCTTTTTTCTTTTTTTTTTGGCACATCTCAAGTATGAAAGTGACTGTTAAAAGAAAGGTGAGTTACAGGTGAAACATACATTGAATACACTTTTGCATATGGATATATAATCCCCATGATGGAGTTAGAGTCTGTCTGCAATTGGCCCTTGAATTTTCATTTCATCTGTTACTGTTACATTACCTTCACTTCCTAGTTTTTAGACTGAACTTTGAGTATTTTTGGTTTTAGTCCTTTTAAACAACGGATGTGGAGCTAGGACCTTTCATATCCATTACAGCCATTTAAGTCTCTTTAAAAAAACATGCTGTAGGCTGTTGATACATAAAAATAAAAATAAAAATCAGGTACATAGTATGTAGGAGTGTGAAAATTAGACTTTGCCAGCATGGAAGATGCAACAGTTGCATAATGTGTGGTTAGATCCAACTTCTCAAAATCGAAAATGACGTCAGAATCTGCATTTGGTTGTGCACAAAGTACTCTCCATTTTTAGTCTTTTTATTTGATAGAAAGTCAGGCAGGCACTACTATTTAGCAGGCAGCTCATCCTGCTTCTCCTCTCTCATGCTGCTTTAGAATTCCCAAAATGCAGCTGGTCCCTGCACAGCTGGGAATCACAGGATAACACAATGAGATGCTGCAAGCAGTGCTGGTAGTCAGGGCCCTTCTCCTCACACTGGTTCATTGCTTTTGCACCAAGGACCTGCTCCATCTGCTTTTTCCTGCTAAGTGATCCTTCTTGGTTTCAATATGAATTATCTTTTTAGCGTGATTCTGGGTAAAAAGATGCAAAAGACTCTGAACAAATTATTTCATTGGGGTTAATCCAGGTCTTTTTTCCACTTTAGTCAGGTCTGTCACAGATCTCAGTTCATTAGGAATGTATTAAGCCACTCTTAAATTGCAACAGAAGTGTTTCCATGGGATTGCATTGATTTAACAGATGGAGTGTAATGCTGGCACATTATAAGCCAGTGCACAGCTCTGACACAGGCAGTTATTTCTGGGTGCTTTGTGCTCACCAAAGGAACAGTGAGGTTGTCCTTAGAGAAATCCCTGCCCTGTCTCTTCTAGTCTTGCCCCAAATGTATGTATGTATCCTTATCTGCTATTGCTCTGATATTGAGTTGTTAGGGATGCCTGTACACAGCTATACACTGTGTGAAACTCCATCATCCAGGCATCCAAGGTCTTGCTTTAATTGCCTTCTTTCCTCTTCCTTCCCAACAGCAGTACGTGGAGAGCTTCTATGTATTAATTAATCACTTGAAAACCTCCCCAAACTCAATTTCTTTTAACCTTTCCCTCTCTTTCATCATATTTTTCCTCCTCAAAAACCAAACGTGTGCTAAGAAGAGGCAGTGCATGCTCTCAGGAGTGTTCAGGCACCTCCACAGCTGCTCTCTCCAGCCTGGCCCCATCTCTGCCCCAGGACTGGAGCCCCATGTGCCTGCTGAGCAGGGACTGTCGGTGTCACACACTGCTTATTCCTTGATGCTCTGTGGTGGCCCAGCAATAACCTGTGTGCCAAACTGAGCCTCACACTGCTCCTCAGAGACTTGTCCCAGCATGGAAATGCCTCCTCCCTCCTGGTGGGAGCACCAGGGTCGCCAGCCTTGCCCCACCAAAGTGCATGCACCATCCCAGGGGTGCATTTGATCCTCCTTTTGTGCACGTTTGGAATTCAGCCTGTCCCCATGGGCATCCCAAGTTCAGCTGGCAGACACCTACTTGGGGACAGGCCCCAAATGCTGCTGGGGCCAAGAAATGCTTATCCCTGTCCAAGAGAGGTTATGTAGAGTTTAGATTTATTTGTTATGCAGTGCTGGGCAAATCCTGGTTTCCCCATGCCACGAGCATTAGTCAGCACTCCACTTCCATCCAGCCTGAGCAGAGGTGTCTTATACAACACTGTATCTCACCTTGGGCAGTGAGTTCCCTCCCTGGACACAGGTTTCTCCCTCTAAGTGGCTGATGGCAGGATCTCTCCTACCTCACTTACATGGTCTTTCCTTATAGCTCTTGTGCTTGGCACATCCCGTGCCAATTTGTGCTGGCCACACCACCACGGATCCTGCCACGCTGCCCATCCTGCCTGTCCAGCCTTGGTGGCATTGACAACCTGGGGACTTTAGGAAGAAAAATGTGTGCTGGCCTCTTGTGACACCATGGCAGAGAGTGTCTTACTGCCCTCTGGGCTGTGACACGTCTTTGAGCTGCTGAATAAAGGTGGGAGTTCTTTTGGTGGCCAAAATGAGAAATAAACTGGTCTATTTTGTGTTAGCACAAAACCTAAAAATATTCAGTGACATAAAAATACAGAGAATTGTTTTCAAGGGGAAAGAATGTTCCATTAGATATGTCACATTTTGCAAAATTACCTCAATCTCATATTTGGAAGGAATTATTTCAAAATGAAAAACTGAAACATTGTTTCACACCTCAAAGTAGATTAGCCTTTTTTACTGTTTGGCTGAATCTTTATTTACTGATTTTGACTCAAATTCACAAGTAGTTTTGTTTAGCCTAAAAGTGCATTTTCAGCAAAAGGAGCACTTTGCAGTGTTCTGTCTACATGTAATTGGTGTCTCCTTTATTAAGTGAGCTCACTAAAAGAAAACTGTCTTTTCTGGAAGAAATTCAATGCCACCTCTCACTTCATCCTAGCTTTCAAAAGATCTCTCTTTAAGATAGTTTTATGTTGGGTGCATCTATGCCCAGACAAGAAATATTATTTAGACAATGTCTTTTTTCTAGATAAACACCTGATTTTATTTTTATGTAAGTGATTTAGGGAGAACATTTTTTTAAGCTGCTCAGTGAGGATGGGAAGGGTTTGTGCTGTTCTGCCTTGCTGCCCCTGCCAGTGTCATTGCTTTCCAAGAGTACCAGCCAAAGCATTTGTGGTGACAAGGCAGGTGCTACCTGCACTGTCCTGTGTTTGCTCGTTGGCACAGGGAGACCATGTCCTCCTCTCAGCAGGGCACAGATTGTCCTTAGGCTTCTGCACTCATCTCTATGCTGTTTAATTCCTTTTTCCCCAAGTGTTCCTATTCTCCATTGTTAATTTTTTGCCACCCTTGGCTGTTTCATAAATGACAGAAGGAAAATTCCTGGTTACTGCCACCACTTTGCAGTGGTGGGAGTTTCTCAGCTACAAGACCATTCTCTTCCTTAGGCTCTTCCAAAGTTATCTCAGCAAAACCCTTCAAAGCATCAGTGGCTTGTAAGGAATATAGTGCTGTCTTCCTGAGCCTATGGATTAACAAAGATAAAACGTTATCAGGGCAAAATGCCTCGCTCAGCTTAGTGTGTGACTGATGCTGAGTCTGACAGGAGGGGCTGTGAGGGGGAGTCAGCAGCAGCAGCTAATTTTGATGAGCGTTTCAGCAGAGGCTTTGGTGAAAGATGTGCTCTGCCCATAAGCTGTGGATGTGCCAAAGGCCTGGATGGCCACTGATCCATCAGCTCACCTGCCTTTGTCCAGGCAGTTCTGGGCTTGTCAAGCCTGTAAATATCAAAAAGTCCTCAGCATATCACACAGGTGAGGGATGGAAGGTGAATGTCCACACACAGAGCTGAGCAGCACGAGAGCCTTGCAGCAACAGCAGTGGTTATGGTCACACACTTCCAGTCAAAAATAAAAAAAGCTGTTGCTGTCCTAGAGAGCCTCAGCAGTAGCAGGGACCTTGCAGAAGGGAAGGTTCAGCTTTCAGGGGGCTGAGAGGCAGCAAGAACTCCCAGGCTGGGCTGGCAGGGTCTGGTTGTGGGCAGGATTTAGCAATGGTAAGACACAGAGCTATACCCGAAGGGAATTTTTCTTTCCATGGATTGTGTTCAGCAAGCAGCTGTGTGTCAGGCAAACCACTACATAGCCACAAGACTTTTAATTCAGACAGCCCTTCCAGACAGAGAGCCCCAGCCTGGCCTGGGATGTTGTGCCTGGAGTCCTGTGCCCCCAGGAGCTCAGCAGAGCTTTAGGCTCACTATGAGAATGTAAACATGACAATTACATGAAGTTTGCACGTCTTAAATACTGTTTTCTGTGGTAAATGGTAAGGTACCTGGAGTGAAATAGAGTCATGAGGTGAGATAAATGTGAGGAAGGTGCTTCCCAAACGAGGGCTTTCCTGCAGGCTGTGGGCACAGCTGCTCCTGGCCAGGAGGGCTTTGCTTGCATCCCTGGGGGATGTTGGATGTCCAACCTGTTTGATTTTTCTACTGTGTTTTGTCTTAACTCTTCTTTTTTTTTTTTCTTTTTTTTTTCTTTTTTTTTAAACAGGTAGCCTAAACACACAGCCTTCGGATGATGGTGCCTATACCTCCAAAAGTTTTATATGCACATTTTGAAATTTAGTTACCTAATAATGGTACACACAAGAAAGGCACTTGCGAAAAATCTGTCTGCTGGTGTATTTTTGTTTGGGTTGGGTTTGTTTTGGGGTTGTTTTTTTCTAACACTGGTCAGCAATAATTATTTTAGCCATATACTAGCTAAAAAGACCGAGATGTAAGATTTGTGAACTAAGCTTCTAAGTTTGCAGTATGTTGATTGATTTGGGTATGTGATGAGGGAGCTATGCTCAAAAAAAAAAGAGTATTTTGCAGCATTTAGATGTTTTCATTTAATTGCCTAATAGTGACCATGAACATAATATTCTATAAAGCTCATCATGAATGACAAACAAAGCACATCATTTTTAACATAAATATATCCCTTGTAGTTGAAATTTCTGAGAGTGTTTTAGTGTGGTCTGCTATACCAAAATATTTAGGTTATTAAGAGATTTTTTTAGTACTAAAGATAAACATACACCCTGTTTTTACTGTTTCAAGTAAAGTTTAGTGAATGACTGACAATTTGTTGCTATACAACTGTGGGAAAACACTGCAGTGCTCTAAATGTATATTTTTATTTGGGTTTATTAAATTTAGTATATGGTTTAATGAAACCTGAAGTGTTTACTACAGTTGAATCATTGTAAAAACATCTCTTACCTCATCATTTTGTCTGCTGTAAAAAATACTTCCCTTTTTTTTTTCTTTTTTCAAATTGACCTTAGACAGTCAATGTTAACACTTAGACTCCTAGTAGCAGTAAATGCTGGGTTTTATATCTATAAAAGGAAAACTTGATTTTTTTCTTTATGAACTTATTATATAACTTTGTGATTTTTATCTGATTTTATTGTAACATAAAGTTGTTTTATGTAAAAATATATAGTTTAAGTAAAATCTCTTGTCTCTCTGTCTTCACTGACATCAGAAAATTAATATCCTTGTGGCTGCAAGCCTGAACTCAAGGTGATGCTGTCCTTCAATAAGGAGAGTGTAGTTTTGATCTATACATACAGTATAGAGACTTAGTAACTTAAAAAACTTTTTCAGGAGATGGAGCTGTGAAGTGTTTGTCTTGCCTCACTTTATTTTGTTAGCCCATTCAGAGGGGTGTGCAGGATTGGGGTGGTACTTATAGAACTGAACTGGAAAAGTAGAATCTCTAAATATTTGGACATGAAATTTTGGATTTACTGCATGCTGAGAGAGGCCTATTGTTAGGAGGCAGCTTTTTGTCACCCTGCTTGGGAGGGATATGCTCAGGACTGAAATCCCTCTTGTGATTCCTGTAACTGCCTCTGGTGGCAGCTGGAGCTGGTATTTTCTCTGGAGAAAATACCTAGGACACAGAAGTAACCCTCAGTGTTGAAATGAGAGAGATTTTCACACCAATCTCCTGCGTCAGCATAGAGCAGATAATAAGAGCCCTCTCAGATGAGACTGTTGCCCAAGGTCCCTCCTGGTGTCCAGTGACACAGGCCACACTCAACAGCACATTCTCACTTTGGGGTTACTATAGGTCACTGTGGGGTCATTGGGGTTAATATAGGGCATTGGGGTTACTATAGGTCAAACTTGCTCTCTGTGATTCTCTTTGGGGTTCCTATAGGTCACTGGTAGGGGCTAATGTCCCTCTACAGTCCCAGTGATGCTCTCAGCACTGCCATTTTTGTTGTACAGAAGGGGTTTGCTGTCCTTGCACCAAACCAGGCTTCCCCAAGGGAAATGAGGAGGTTTGAACACTGTGAACTGGCTGCAGCTCATTGTGCCTTTGTGACTCTGGGCTACAAGCTGCAAATGTCAGCTTTGGAGTTAGCAAGAAATTCATCTGACCCTGACCTTTCATCAGAGCTCTTCTACCAGGAGCTGTCAATAGCTCTGACAAGTGCTTCAGCAAATTCTGGCTGTCCCTGAACACCAGTAGCTACAAAGCCAGCCTATGTGTACTGTAGTAAAATGCAAGTAACTGTCTCTAATTCTTAGCAAATAAAACCCAAAAACAAAACCCTGCCATTTATCTAGTCAGCTTTGCATAATTATAACAGAAGCATCTGTGTGTACATCCCATCAGTTCCAGTCATCAGAAGCAAACCCCATTCTGTTCCTAGCAAGGTGCTAGGAACTGTCCCACAGTGCACACTGTGGGCATGTGGAGGGGACTGTTCAGCACAGGCACACTTGGCACTTCTGTAGGTTGTTTGCTTCATTAAGTCCAGGATACAATTTTAGCATCAAGAATGTCTCTGGTTTGTGTGAAAGGCTGTTCCTTGCCAGCTGTTCGTGGTGCAAGTGCCCAGTGGCTCTGAAAGAAGCAGCCTGGTCTGGGAGCCGTGGTGAGCGAGTGATAATCCAGCAGGGATATTTGCTGCTGCTGTCTGTGAGCTCAATCTTCACATTCGACTGGATTCCTATCAGAAAGCTCGAGAGACTCCTCAATGGGGTGTGTCCTTCTGCAGTTAGCCATTAAACAGTGTTTTACCTGGCTGTGGCTGCTGAGCTCCAGCTCGGGATGTCTGATGAAAACATGAGGTGAACGTTAAATCAAACATTTGACTCCTAAATGGATGAATGACTCTATAATGCATGCTCCTTCTGGCCACCTTGAGTTCTTTCAACAGCATAGGAAAAGCTAGGCCATAAGGAACTTCCTTTTGGAGGAAAAAAACCCACCATGGCACCACGGGGCAGGTCTGTCTAAAAGCAGTGCAGTGGATGAGATCCCTGAGCAGGAACAGCTTTGCTCTCTCTCTCTATGCTTGTAGCTGATGACAGGGCTGAACCTACATAAAATTCAACATTACTCTGTCCCACACACTTTTAATGTTCCACACTTTTCATCTAAAGGCATGTCTGCACCAACAAGGGAAGAAAGGAAGATGTGTTAATTATATATTATTAACTGTCTCCCCACTTCCTAGAAGACTTGAGCATTTGTGCACAAATCCACTGCATACATTTTCTTTTCTTTCCTTTTTCTACTCCTAAAATGTAGCCAAAAATCTTGTAAATAATTTTAATTATTTACAACATTAAATATCCTTTACATAATCAGCACTGCCAACCAGAGCAGAACAGCAGCATCAGTGAACCTAATACATAACAGGCTAACCATCTCCTGAGAACAACTGAAATGTTAATGTTAGATACAAAAATACAGCAGTGGCAGCAGAAAAAGCAAAGCCAGGTGATGACTGGAGCTCAGTCTCTGACCTGCAGCGGTGGTGCAGCCATGCTCCGGCCACTGACCCCACTGGAGCAAAATCCAGCTATCCTTCAAAAGCAAAAAAAAAAAAATACCCTGCCAGGTGCACTGCCAGGTTTGATTTCAGTGAGCAATGCTAAAAATGGCCATGCAAAGGCTCATGGAGCAGCTCTGCAAAGGCTGTGCCAGTACCCTACGACACAGCCTTCCACTTACTGCTACCAGGCATCTGGGCAGCACTGCCATGGAGCTGTCTCAGGCTGTGAAGAGCTGAGATCTGGTGAATTTTAAAAGCATAGCTAACCTTTGCAAGGCAAACATTCCAATCTTATTGCAATAATGCATTGCTGGCAACATATGACACATCACTGCAGCCGAGAGGTACTTAACTCTGACCTCTGCCTCTGAATTTTTCAAAGACACATCTCCATGCTATGAAATTCCCTTTGGGTCTTTATACTCTTCTTGAATATTAAATATATTTTAATAACTTTTCAGAACTTTTAGATCTTCTCAGAAGCACTGTCTGGAATTAAATGATCTCTAGATGGAAAACTGCATGTTAAAATCAGAGATTTTTTGTGCCAACACAGGGCTCAGTTTCTGACTTGGAGACTGTAGCCCAGTTGTACAGGCACAGCAGTTGACACAGCTTTCTGAATCAATCCTGCTCTAGCAGAGCTTTAGGGACCTGCTGTTCTCCACCATAAAATGGATCTCTTAATAAATACATACCCTCCTGTGTTTGTGTGCAGCGGTGGTTTGTATCCAAGATCCCAGAGCTAAATCCCATGCAGCTTTCCAGGCCCATACTTCCATGCACAGCTGGATGCTGCAGTCAGAGTGAGGGCTCAAATACCCTGAACAACATTTCTTGACAACAGTTTGCATTTAATTAATCAAGTTTACGAGCAGATACATCTATTGGCACATGAAGCACATTGATTTGAGTTTTTTTGTTTTCCTTTCATGTCCTCTCCATTCATTAGTACTGGCAGTCTATGAAAAAGAAATCTGTGGCTGCTGTAATCAAGAGAGATTGAGCTCTAGCTTTTCTCCTGACTTTCCATCATTGAATATGATTTGTTGCATATGCCCTGGATTATGCTTAATGTATGCTGGCTGGAGGGAATTCAGACATTCAGGGAATTATAAATAACACCAGCACTGGCAACCTTTTTACATTATCATGTCACACTGAAATGTATCAGTTTTCAAAGCTATTTACTTTTAGGCTTTTGCCACTTATTTCATTGCTAACATTAGCCATGGCTTTCAGTTTTCTCTGGATGCAGGTTGGTACTGTTCATTAGCCTGAAGATGAATGTTGCAGAACAGGATCCTGGATTCCCTGAAGAACAAAGGACACAGGGAAGAAACAAAGTATTTATGGCTTTCAAATCCGCTTTATCTATAGCAGTGTTGGGTGCATTTATAAAGATAATCCCTGGGTCTGAACCTGGGAAATTGCAGTGATTCACTCTCACCTTAATGCTGCACAGGTCCTGTGGTCATCAGCACAGTCATTTCAGTGGGAGGGGAATGACCTTAGGACAGGGACAAGAGAGACACAAGAATGCTGTTTCAAAACAAGAAGGGAGAGAAGCAGAGCTGTGCTGCACTGCAGCTTAGCTCTTCTACATCAGGGGGTGTAGCATTAGGTAGGCCTTTTTGGTTCAAGTGAAAGATGACCAGTATCCACATCCCTCCCTAAGGTGAGATGCAGCATCCATTGGCAATCCACAGCTTCAGCTGCTCTAATTTTCTGCCTCCTAACTGAGCACTGGAAATAGAAAGTGAAGCCTCTGACCTGCAAAGGTTTTTGAAGAAACTCTGTACAATTGTCTTTAGCTATGTTTGCTGTAATGGATTTGATTTTTTTTTACTTTCTGGCTAAACCAACACTGCTGATTATACTTGTCTCCTCTTTGGAAAAGAAATGTAAAGACATGGAGAGGCTATTACTGATGTATAACTCCTTGTTTCTGCTTGTGTGATAAACACACATAAAAAGCCAACACAAGCCCTGATGGGCTGATGTTGCAGCAAACTAATTTGGATTCCCCTTGTTTAGCAGCCCAGCTCACTTTGTGCAAACTGTGGAGCTTTGCTGCCATGGCTCATCCCAAAGTGTTCTTTGGGTCATGCTAGGTGACTGAGCCCCACGGGCTCAGTAGAGCTGTGTCTAGGGCAAACATTGCCAGTCTCTAGACACCTGCTTCACCTCTGGTCCAGATGTCTCCCTGCCCAATTTAAAGCTCATTACACTTGTCCAGATGACAGCAGCCGTGCTCAACTGCCATTCGCATTGCCGTGGGGAATACTGCTGCTGTTCCTGGCAGTCATCCCATAGGGTTGGGTGCTGATCCACAGAGCCCATTTCTGCCACCAGGCCCAGCCTGGGGAGCACCTGCCCCTTGGGGAGCAGGCAGCTGCCTTGTGTGTGGCAGAAACACCAGTGCTCAAGGGTGAGCAATGCCTGGAGGGAACAGGAGGGTCACACGTACAGGCCTTGTCTCCCCTCTGTGCAGCCCTTTTCCCTGCAGCTGTGTTCACACATGCAAAGTGCTCCTTTTGGCAGAGCAGACAGGATCCACTGCTGCCTACTCACCCTGTGCCTGCATGCTCCTGCACACTTCTCAGGACTTCTGCTCCACTCAGGAGGGAGGGGATGGCACAGAGCTCTGTCTGTAGGCTAGGGAAGTGTAGGCGCTTGATCCTATTTTGCTGTCACCTCTGCTTTGCAGGAAGAGACTGTGGGAAGGGCAGTGACTCACTTGCTGATGAATAAGTGATTCAAGCTTGTCTCCAGGAGTGGGACAGATTAATTTTGTCACCCCCAGTGTCTGCAGTGCCCACTGCCATGGTGCTGAGACGCGTGGATACCACGCTGCTGGCATCAGAGCTGGCTGCATCTCAACACCTTCTGGGTGAGAAGAGGATGGAAACCGGGGGCAGAGCAGAGGCTGCTGCTGGTTCTCACAGGAGGATGTTTTGGTTCTGCAAAGACAACCGTGGGATGATGTTTAGACTATTGCCTTGGGAGAGAAGGGAGCTGCAAATGTCTTCAGGACACTAACAGAGATTAACTGGTGGGGGGAACCCCACTCTCCCAGTAGGACACTGAGTTTCTTCCCCAAGCTGCAGACTGGCCAGGCTTTCCCCAGGCTGCTTGCCCTTTGGGAACTGGCAGAGCAACACTGGTCAGGGGTGCATAGCCCTCTCCTGCCAGAAGACCCTTGGGAAGAGCTGGTCCTGAGCTACAGCCTCATGGCCCTGATTACCTGCAGGTAGCTCCCCCAGGAGACTGCTGTGCCCCCATCCCCAGCACTTTCCTGGGATCTGGGGCAGGACAGGGATCTAGTGGAAAACGAGCAACTGTATTTTTGCTAAATACGTTTTCTGAGCCATTTGTGGCTCACTCTTACTGCAAGAGCAAAGGCTTGCTAAAGACAGCTTGTTTTACAAAGCATTTTCACAAGTAGCTTAGCTGTTAATGTCACTGTTACCTGAGCAGATTTAATTACGCTGCTTCTTGCTCTCAGTTTAGCATGACATGCTGAGAATGGAAATCACATACCTTTTTGCCAGGAAAAAAAATGCCATGTTCTGGAGCAATTTGGCATGTTTCCTCCAGGGATATGTTCACATATTGTTCTGAGCTTCTTTTGCTGCCAAGGTTTGCTGTGGCATTTATTAAAAAACGCCTTCAATACCATTCACCTTTTATCATCACCATGGGGTTAGCTGAAATGATGTGTCCCTCCTTCTGACCAATATCACGTTATTATGCTGTGTAGAGTGCAGATGTGCTCTCAGATGGAACAGGAGGGTTTGGAATTAAATCCATGCTCTTTCAGTGAAGGCATGCATAGCCTAAAGTCTCATTTTCTCCAAAGGGTGTACACTCTCATCTACCAATCTCTTTGTAGAGGGGGTCTGAAAAAAGAAGCATTTCCCAGCTTTTTGTTAGTCCTAATGAATGCCTTCATACTGATCCTCTTTGTCTCTCTTGCTCCTGGTGTCCTGGCATACACATGCATCTTTTTTTTGTTTTAAGGGATAAAAGAAGGGAGTGGAAGTGATTGAAGGATGGATTGCGGGTGATGTGACATACTCAAGCCCCTAGAAGATCAGTCTGGATTGAGTCACACTCAGATTTGATTTACTCAATTCAGCACCATTTTGCAGAAAAAAATTTAAAAATCAGTATCCAGCTTGTGAGTCAGCTCTGTGCACTGAACTGGGGGGCTAGCTATGGAGAAGCTTCATAAATCCCAAGAAGTGGCATGTCGACAGGAATGCTGACAAATCCATAGCTGCACTGGCATTACCAGCTATGACCACAGTGCTCCATGCACCAGCACCTCTGCCCTGATTCTTCTCTTGCTGTGATCAAAGCACTGGGGTTTCAAAGTGAAATATCTTAGACCAAGCAGTCTTTGAATACATTAATTTTAAACCACCCTAAGAATTCTGCCAGCTGCTGTCTGGCCTGCCCACATCATAGTTAGATCACAAGCCACAGTAATACTGATTTATAGACATTGATCTCTTTACCTCGTTACTGGGATTTACAGCAAATCTGTGCATTATTAACTCTTTAAGGTCAGACAACTGTATTTTTCAGTTTAAACAAATCAATTTCTGCAGCTGGACAGTCAGGGGAGACTGTTGCCACCAGAGGATTCATTTACTAGCCCAGGGTGAGATACTTTCAGAAGGATATTTAAAGTCAAAAAGGTGTCCCAGCAGGTGAACAGCTGGTCATCACAGAGCCAGCCCATCACTCTGGTTTCTCCCATTCTGTCCATCAGCCCTTGCACTGCTGACAGTGCATTGCACCAGTGGCTGCACTGACCCTGCCAGAGCATGCTGAGGTGGGATGGCACCTGCTGAAGCCTGAGCTCAAATCCAGACTAAGGCCTCTTTTCCTCTTGACACTTGCAGATGGCTTTTCTTCAGTGCCCCATCAACTTGGGGTAAATCAATCTCAGAGTACCAGGGCCACTTCCTACCCATCCTTCCCTCCATAATCCAGTATTATCAGCACAGGACAGATCATGGTCACAGAGAGCAAGAAGAAAAATCTGAGGGTGGTTCAGAAAGGTTTTTTGAGCCTGCTTACATTTGGGCATCTCTCAGAAGACAAGCTGTGGCTTCCCCTGCAGAGCAAACTGAGCCTCAAGGCAGCAGAGCACTGAGCTCACATGGCTCAGCTGGCCACGGGCTGCAAACCTCTCCCTGCTGCAGCACAGCAGCAACACCAGCAGAGCCTCTGGTTGTTTGTCTAACCTGCTTTCAAAGATTTCCAGTGACACAAACTCCACCACCTTTCCAGGCAACCTGTCCCTGCACCTCTCTGCTCTCAGTGTTTACTAGAAAGGTTTTCCTGCCGTTACCCTGAATCCTTTCAGCTATAATTTAAGTCCCTTATCTCCCCATGAACACACAGAACAAATTACTTCCCTCCTCTTCGCAGCAGCCTCTTATGTACTTGAAAGCTGCTCTTTCTCCTTGTCTTTAGGCTAATGCCAGTGCTTTTGCTGTTTACCCTGGTCATGCTTCTGACATCCAGGAGTGTTGGTGCTCCAGCAGCTACTCTGCTGACTAACAACCATTAAATTTTGCTAGTGAATCAGGTGGTGAAGATACTTGATAGAGGTGAAATCTTCCTCACACCAGCCAGAAAACTGCAGCAGCACATTTTGCACAGAGCAGGCCTGTTGGCAGTCCAGCAAATGAAGTGGGCTTCAGAAAACAGGTGAGTTCAGTAGTTTCTGAGTGGGCTTTCCAGAACATTTTTCAGCTTGGGATGTAGAGAGCTCTTCTGAACACCCGATATCAATCCCCAGCTGAGCTTCAGACACAGCTACAAAAGAAAGCCGTAAGCAGGAGAAATCACTGTCCAGTGACGCCAATACTCAGCCTCTCCTGAGTAAAATTGCTGCTGTTAAACACACAAAAGCTGTAAGATTTGTTGGAGAAATTGCAACTCATTCTCTGCATACTTTAAACTGCTGCATTTAATTTCCTAGCACTGTAGTTAAGAATTCAACCATAGTCAGAATCCAGTAAAGGGCTATGTGCTACCATTTGGCAGGAGGTACCAGCTATGGGAAGCCTCTGTGCCCTTTTCTCAGCTTTAAATAACCATACTGCTAAAGGGCAGAGCCTGGGAGAGGGCAGTTCTCAGCTTCAGCACCAAAGCCCTCCTCCCTCCCCACTGGCCAAGACCCCCCTCTGCCCGGGGTATTCTTAGGGAAGAGATCTCTGCTCTCAAAGGATCAGTTTTTCTCTCCAGTACATCTATGGGAAGCACTCAGCATTCGAGATGCTAAGTCTGAACCTGCAGTAATTTCTTTCCTGCTCCCTCACTGCCCTCCCCAGCTCAGGAGGGAGCAGGGTGACATGGGCACACAGCCCACCCTGCCTGCCAGCTCCCCCCACAGACAGTGTCAGAAGTGTTGAGCAAGAACTGACCTGTACTGCTGCTGCTGCTTTGGTCTGTTTGGTTTGATGGCGGTGGACAAAAAAAAGGCTCATTTCTTCTGACTTCCAAACAGCAGTAGGTGCTTAAACAGTAAAAAAAGTACCCCCAGCTGCTGCTTCTGCTTCTCGCATGAAAACTGTTGGATACATATTTACTGTCCTGATTAAACAGATTTGCTGCTCTACAGTAAACCAGGGAATTGAAGCACTGTATCTGCAATTTTGTTACCAAATTACAATTCATAAATATTTGAGAAAATAAGGACATTTACATATACCATTAGTGAGACAGAGCAGTTGCTGCATGGCTGCCACTTGCTATCAAAACCCAGAGTATCATGGTGTAAGCAATGCTCACTTCACAGCAGTATCCCAAAATGACAGCACACTCACTCCACTTCTTCTGTCAAGATATATTTTTATTAAGGGTCAGTATAAACTTCAGAAGGAACCTTGAATCATTTTTGTCACTATCTACCCAAAATAGGAACTGAATTGAACGCAGCTGAATTTTTAAATAGTCAGCTTCCAGGCACAATGCAAATACCTGCCATTTATAAGGCCATCAAGTAATTTAAATTCATGAGAGCAGCTATAAACATGTATTGATGTTCTCAGTGGAGAAATGCAGCTCTGCATTACAGGGCTAGATCCCAGAAAATAATATATACAATATTTTGGCTCTTTCTTTCATGCCAACAGTTCATTGTAAATGTAGATGTATGAAAAATATTTAGCATCTAAAAGT
Organism: Acanthisitta chloris; assembly: GCF_000695815.1. Taxonomy (NCBI): domain Eukaryota; kingdom Metazoa; phylum Chordata; class Aves; order Passeriformes; family Acanthisittidae; genus Acanthisitta; species Acanthisitta chloris. Next base: position 13,724 of record NW_008657729.1, on the reverse strand, counting down.
TCTCTATACTTAACCTTTTGGCTAGAAAAGTAAACTTTTCAATAATTACTGCAGCACTGTTTATTTCAAACTTGATACTAACTTTCCCAATCAGCATTATCAAGCACATTCGTAAGTGCACATTTTCTAACACAATGATAAATGGACTACCCACATAGTTATTTGAGAATGAGCTGTATTAGACAACAAAATGTTAAAGAATCTGCTGGACAATGGAGGTAGGAGTGAAAGATTCTAGGTTATGCTACGTTTTCTGGTCTCTCTCTGTCATGACAGATTTGGTTCTACTTTCATCTGATGAAAGAGATTTTCAGTTATTTTTTCACTCCTTAAACATTACCTACGCTGTAGTAACAATCTAAATAATGCACATTACAAATCAGCATTTTAGTGTCTTCAGACGTAGTGAAAACTCTACATGGCTGAGCCAGAAATACCTATTAATGCAAACATAATTTGGAGTATGATTTCTCATGCAAAAATAAGAATCTGTAGCTCTTACAGAAAAATCAACAAGATTCTTTCACTATACAAGACATTTTGGACTATGAGAACACCACACACAATCACACTGTACTTTCCTTTTGGAAAGGAGAGTTTCCACAAAGTGCAAAATGAGGCACACTGTTCCAGTCAGTAAGTCTGTTACGCTGAATTGGTTAGCTGTCCCATTCTCCATTATTCTGATCATTGTCCTCCTCTTCTTCAGAATCAGCAGACACTTTCTTAATTCTCTGGATGACTGCCTTAATGCTTCTCTCCAGCTCATTAGTGGATCCTTTACTGACATCTTTCTCAGCATCTCGATTCACTTTCCTCAGCTGAACTCCTTGCCTTATGGCAGAGAGGATGTTGTCTTTCACAGAGGCATACGGATTCGGCTGCTCCACTTTGCGAAGGTGAACCTCGCTGCGTTTTAGAGAAGCCAAGACTTCATCCATGGAACCTGCAACAGACAAATCTATTACCAGAAGAACAAGACAACCACACTTAGAGGTGTAAAGCCCTACCCAAGTGTTCAGGGCTCTTCCTTTGATTTTTTGCTAGCAATAGGAAGAAGAATGGTCTGTTCTGGCACAGACTCTTTCAAGCTTCTGCAACAGCAGGCTCTGGCACTGCTTTTAAAAAGCAGTTAAAGCTTTTATATCTTGAGTTGAGAATCCAATGCTTCTTATACAAGGAAGAAATGTTACACAAAGGATGATGCTTCTTTTCCATTACAACTTTATGGGCTTTCAAAAAAATTTCACTGAACCAAAAACTCTCTTGCATTCCATGTTATAAACAATCTACCATCCCTCCTCACCTGCTCAGAAGCCTGCTGAGACCGTCAATTGCATTTTTGCTCAGCCAAGAGAAAAATAAAAGGATTTGAGTAAAAGGGCTTGAAACTGCACCACTGAAGTCAGTGGGAGCCAGATCAAGCCCTACACAGGCAGCTCTTTTCCATATGGACGTAAAAACCAACTCCCATTTTACAAACATGATTTAAATCTCAGGTGTATGTTTCTGACCATTAAGAACACCATACTGAAGGAGCTGCCACTAGTCCTCCTGATACATACTAATTTGTGTTGCCCTCCTTCTGTTGGATTCTTTGCTGCTTGCCTCAGACTGTCAGACAAGGGAAGCTGTTTCCCTGGACAGCAGTTGACTCCTACAGCAATAGGTCCAGACCATCTGTGCCTCGCAGCTAGAAGCATTTTTGCCATGCGCAGTGCACCCAAGGTTATGTGATTAACACCAAGCACATTCTGCTAAATCCTGTGGTACCTTCAGAGACTGAAAAGGATCAAGCAAAGATCCACCAGGTCATTTTACAAAGCCTTCGAGTAAGAAAGTCTTAAGTCTATTAATGAAATGGGCAGCCTGATAAAACACTAGTCAGACTAACAAATTATATAAGAAGCTTCTCCTGGTTTTTCACATGCAAAGACATGAATAACTAAACCCAACATGTTTATGAAGGCATTTCAGTAAGTTCCTGTGGCAGTAATTTAGCAGTTACTATTGCAGCTAATAGCATGGTGGTTTTCTTCAAGAAATAGGTGTAAGCGACCAATCAGATCTCTCCAGTAAACAAAAATTAATTTTTCATATCCAAAAATAATGAAAAGACATCAATGTTAGGCTGTGAATGGCAGTATATATCAGCTACCAGCAAGGCTGTTCCAGTAGCAGACTACTCTGGTATACAACTCCTGTTGCTAATCAAAGCTTCTGTGGTAATCAGCCCATGGCTGTCCCAGACTGAAGTTTGTGTTGGATGCACAGTAGTTTGTCATGGTAACTCAACTGCATCTCAGCCCTTCAGCTGCTTGTACCTCCCCACAGCCTGGAAGAACTGAAAATGCTGAACTTTCCTTGGTATTTCTGCCTCTTATCTGAGATACAAAGGCTGCTGAGGTGTACTGTGAAGAGTCAGAAAGGAAAAGGAATGTACCACCTTTAACGACATTCCTCATTCTACCATAAGCTCCACTGTGGAAAACGACAAAAAAACCTGCTGCCTTCCAACTTAGATCAATCTCCCTGACATAGTCAAAATATCCCCTTGCTTAAGAGATACAAATAAGCCTGTTAGCAGGATGCAACCAGTGCAGCCTTGGGAGGCTGCTGAGCTCTATTCTCATTCAAACTGCTGTTTCAATTGCCAAGTTCAGCCTTCAATTACACCTGCATGATCTTGCTAACAAAGCAAAGATATACCAGAGTGGAATTTCTGCCCTAGGAATGCATGCCAAAGCTATTCACCTGCCTTTGAAATCCTGGTTGAATTCTGCATGAATTCTCTTAGGAAATCTTTATTTAGAAACCAAGCAAATTTTAAGTGGACACAAGCTGTGCACACCTCAGAAATTCAAGCAGCCCAGCTGCTAGCTCTGCAGTACATAAATCACAAACACTAAAGTGCAGCCTTAGTACAACTACAAATTTACCCACAGTGGTCTTCTGACTGGACAGGTGATTAATCCTCAATCAAAATACCACATTCAGTTCAACAGCAGAAAACTGTGGCAAGAATAAACCTGGTAATAAAAGTTGCTTTGCACCAAACAACATGAATAAACCTCCTTTCCTTGGAATTTCTTCTGACACATTCCTACAGCAGTGGGATTTTCAGTGTCATGAGAAATCCAGGTCCTGAATTAAGACCTCCACAGAACTAGCAGTGCTGTGATTAAGCATGGTTTAAACTAATTTCTAAGGCTGTACATAATAAATGCAGGATTCCAGTTCAAATTCCTTAAAGACTGACCTGTCCCATTTGACAGCACTTCCCAAAAAATGCCAAGGCACACACTCTGAGCATCAGGGTCCTGTGAACTGCACCAAATGGGACAACAACAAATCATTGCTACTCATTTAACACCCTGAGTTACGTGGTTTCTTAGACTAAGCTTTCGAAGACCTTCATTCTCTTGATCATAACTACACACTATTCCTGTCCAGAACCAGAGGGAAGGAGAACACAAAAATATAGAAAACAAAGAAGAAAGCACCAGTTGATGTGAGTCTACTTACCTATGTAATTTATAGACCTCCTGGATGAGTCATCCTGTTTGTGCAGTGCAGAGCTCTCTGAGGGGCTATCAGAGCTGAGGGGAAGTGGTTTATCCTCTCTTGCTGATGGTGTCTTTAACTGCTGAGGTAAGGGGG
>NW_008657729.1:0-9539 GCF_000695815.1 Acanthisitta chloris | reverse complement strand
CCCTTGCTCTTGGTGAGGCTGCAGGGGACAGTACTGCTGGGGCTGCCCTTGCTCTTGATGAAGGTGAAGGAGACAGCACCACAGGCTGCTGAGTGATACTTCGTGGCAACTTGGGACTGAAAGTCTGGGGATGAGATGTTTTCAGAACAACATGAGCTGGACACTTCTGAAAAACAAATCAAAAGGCAGGAGTCACATCTCCATTGGACTGGCCAAAACACCAACCCCAAAGAGATAAGAAGCCACAGAGTACAGACCTGTCCCACCCACACATTCAAGCAGAAAATTCAACCCTGAACATATTTAAATGAACAACAAAGTATGTCTTTCAAAGCTATTTCCTCACTTGCATTCTTTTCAACAGGTTCCACACCTGGAAACTATATCCTTAGTGGATTTAATCCTCTTGACTCATTACACATAATCCTATTTGAAGCTATCCAAATGGTTGTCTCTGATTTGGACCATGCTCACACATGAACTATGACTACTTTGACATGTTTTGACACTATGTTGGACTACTGTAGCTCACAGTACTTGCCTCCCTGAATGTCTTCAGCCTCTCCAGTGTTTTCTGACGTTCCTGGCTTATCCAAGCTTTTTTCTTTTTCTCCTCCTCTTTTTGCTTGTCTCTCTTCTGCATTAAAACACAAGTGAGCCTTAGTGTGTGAAAACAAGCAGCTGCCAGATTCTTCAGGGCTGCTATTCGGTACTCACTATCTGTATGCTGTGATGCTGCTGGAAGCGTTTTTTGCTCTCCTCTGCCTGTTGCAGTCGCTGCCGATGGCTTGTTTCACACTGATCCTGGGAGAGGAGAAAAATTCATGCACCCTCAGTCAGTTCACAGTTCCTGTGCCCCATCTGTGCCATTAACTCCTGTGCACAGGCCACTAAATAGCAACCATGGTTGAGTCCTTGGCAGTGCCAAGGAAAATGGCTAAGCTCAACTAGTGTCAGATGTGAGAGCCTGAAGGTGAAGTCTGTGGGACTCCTTCATGGCTAAAGCCAATGGAACCTTTTGTTCTCCTAAACAGTAATAGAGTTATCCATGCCTCAGAGAAAACATACCCAGATCTGAACCAATCCCTCTGTCTCAGCCTTGGTTAGAAAAAAAAAAAAGAGAAGAAAGGGGGGAAAAAAAAGAAGAAACAAGGTCTGAAGAAATGTCACTCAAGTACCAGCTGGAGGGAAGGGATGCAAAGACATGAGGAAGAAGGCAAGAAGGAAGCTAGCAGAGCATGACAAAAATACAGGGCTACTTTCCCCCATCCCTTATTTACCATAACTCCCAAGTACAAAACCCAGGGAAGCAAAGGTATGGGAAGCAGAACGACTGCCTAGAAGAGCTACCTTTGGTTAATAACAAGTGCCACAGAGAAGCTGCAGGCTTCAATATTTTCTCTGGGAGTCGCTATTTGTCTCTGTACTGAGGGAGATTATCCACACGGCTGGGCAAGCATTTGCAAATCATCTGGCATTTGGCTTTAGTGTTACATAACCAATAGACAGCAATTAAGTAAATGAAAACAGAAGCAAAAGAAGTGTCTGCCAAGAAAGCAGTTGCAAGCAAAAGACAATGATGGCTCACAAAAACATTTCCAATGTCATTCCCATTTTGTCCAGCCTAGTGAGGGGTAAAAGGTCAGGTAGACTGGAGCCTAAACTCTGCTCCCTGCACCAGCAGGACTGCAGGTGTAAGGTAAGCTCAGCTCACTGAGAAGGTTCATAAGAACACTTGTGTCTTCCTAGTATTTTGCTCTGAATGGGAAATAAAGGGAAAACTGCCCCTTTGCACAGAACGGAGAGGCTGGAGAGAGAATTGCAGAAGTTAAATTTTGCCCTTCCTCCTGTTCAAAGGTAAAGCATGACTGTGTTGGTTGTTCTGTCACTGCAGCTTCCTTCATGGCAGGCCAGGATTCCTCCTGTACTGCAGCTGCTTTGGAAAAGGCTGCTAGGGCAAAGCTCCAGCTGGCCTCAACCAGGCTCTGGTAAGGTTTAGCTGATGGGGGAACACCTGGGCCACCCAGGTAAGTTTGTGCTCTCTTACTAATCTAGAGAGGCACTTGCTCCACACAGCAGAGTAAAGAGCTGGCTTAGAATCACATTGCCCCTTTCTGTTTGCAGGCCTTGGCACTGAGTGGTGAATCATCTTGTACGCTCTACCCAAAGCTTCCCTAATTGCTTCCTGTCCATCCCTCGTGAGTCAAGACACCAGCTAAAGAAAATGCACATCTCCAGGACTGCATTTACTTTTTTGTTCCTGAGGTAGGCTCTCCTCGCACAGACAGTCCCACGCTTTGTCTCCAACTGCTTAGTCTTCTGCCTCAGCATCGTCATTTCTGACAAGTTAGCGTAATGTTGTCCCATTGTCTGTTCAATGACCTTGAGCTCCTCAGGATTTTCACATGTATCATAGTAAACAACTTCATCCTGTTTCTCTAAAAAGGCATTTGGCATTTTTTTAAAAAACCAAAAATTGCCACAGTTATTTAAACATTTAAAGAACTAATGACATTTCAAAAGCCATTGGAGGCAGTGAGTTAGTCACGAGAAAGTGTAATGCTCCAGAGCCGAGCTTGGTCCTTCACAGTCTTATGCAAACATGTCATGTTACTCACAGGGGGGCTGTGCAGGATCAAATTTATGCTGTTAGCATTTGTTATTTAGCTTCCTCTTTCAATGTCTCTCTGTGTTTTAACTCCTACCTTCACCAACTGGAGTTTCCCTGGAAAACCAAAGGCTGTTCTGATCAACACTGGGTGATTTATTTTACTACCTACCACATTTTAATTATGCAACAAGCAGAAGCAATGTTTACTTCACAGTGTACACAGTAACAGATAATTCATAAGGACAAATAAGAATAAAACTGGTGCCTAATTTGGTGATAAATATGTCACGAAGAGACACTTAAGCTGGAACACAGCAGGATTTAGGTACCATTCTGGCTATAATCACTTTTTTATCATTATAGGATGCATTTTGTACTTGCTACACGTTAGATTACAATATATTATGATGAATTACAGGACCTATTTCAGCAGGTTCATGATATCCACAGTTTCTATGCATAGATCTTGTACCTATGAGAGCAGTTAAGCACTGTCACTGTAAGTTATGCCACATGCTAAATCAGTGCATGCACATATCACAGGTGCTGGCAAGATGAGCAACCACTGTGGCTTCTTTTCAAACTTGTGTTATCAAATTAGCATCTAATCAGTCAGAAGACAAAATATCAGATGGTGCCATGGCACTAATGTTTTCCAATGATGCTTTCTACTATCAAGACCCAAGCAGTGATACTGTTTGGGGTTTTTTTTAAGTGAAAACAGAGCAGGCTATATCAGTCCTGCGTCCTGTGCTTAAATAATTGTTCTCACCTTTAATCTGTCTCTTTATAGTGTCCAACTGTACGATAAGCAGCATCTCTTCATGTTTCAATACTTCAAGCTGTACGTTGTACAATTCCAGCTGTGTTTCATAATACTGTATTTCCAGCTCCTCCACTACACTTAAGTTCTCTTCTTGTTCGCCAAGACTCTCCATCTGTATAGCCCCAAAGAGAAAATAAAAAGCATTAATAACAAAATATGCACACATGAAACATGCCTGGATGCACAAATACCTGTAAAGAGCCTGGCCTAACTGGCAGCTGCTTAGATGCTCTGCCATTAGAAATGGCTTGGACTGAAACTCAGAGGAGCAGAGAGCCTTATTAACCTAAAGTAATTTTACCTTAGGCCTACCAGGAAAGACTTCATTACAATCTGCACTAATGACACTGCTCCTGGAAACAATTATATATGGTGCAGTACACTATGCCTGGAAAATAAACCTCAGGTAACTCCTAGCAGCAGTTAGACAGCATCCAGTCAAGAAGATCAGAAGATTAATATATTAAATAAGCATCTTTATTTTGCAGTGTCCTCTGAAAATAATATCTGGTCTTTATCTCCCTAAAACTAACACTTCAAAGGTTAATATCACAAATGTTAACATGACACTTGAACTGTAAGAATCTGCAGATATGCATTTTTCCACAACTTAAAACCACGTTGAAAACCTAAACTGTTTCATAGACAAAACACTTCAGAAGTTACTCCCATGACCACTTCAATAGGTTCTGATCAGCCCTTCAGAAAACAGTGAAAGAAAAAGAGACTTTACAAGGTCTTACATGTTTCTGAATACCAGCTCTCTTCTGTTTCAGGCACAACTCTCTTGCCCTCAGATGCTGGAGGGTTTCTTTAGCTAACATACACTTCAGGCTTTCTAGTCGTGGCAAAGCTGATGCCCAGGTGGCTTTACCAAATCTTTCCTGATCTTGCTCCATCTGTTTGTGCATCGCTGCAGATGAAAACATTGCAGTAAGACATGAGAAATGCAGTGTACTAATAGCCTTTGTGTGTTTCTGCAGCATTAAAAACGCTGATCCTATTAAACAATTTCTGAAGCTTCTTTAGAAATTACAAGATCAAAAGGCTGACTTTGTGATCTTATATATGTAAGTTAAATCCTTCATTGTACCATGGAAACATGCCTTAACAGTTACACAGCAACATACTCAGTTCACATGCTGGAATCCTTGAGGCTTACATATCAAGCATTAAAAGCAGCCATGGTTTTTATGCAGAGGTTTCAAGCCATAAGTCTCAGGTCTTGATAACATTTACGTGCAAGCTAAATGCAAGCTGTAAATCAAATTGATTAAAAGGTATTTATCTTCAGTGAATAAAACGCTTCTTTCTCTAGACACTCATCCCAATCTCAGGTTCTGCAGAGAGGTAAGATGAGCTTTCAGTCCCCTAAGTCAAGTATTTACATAACCTTTTGTGTACATCGTTCCGATTACCTGCCAAAGCCTTTACAGTTTCCTTGAAGTAGTTCACAGTGATATCCTGAATGGAGCACACAGCACTCTCAGCTCGCTTAGTCCATTCTTCAGCATCTTTCTGCAAAGCTGCAACTCTTCTAGGGCCCAAATTATCATACTGCAAAGATTTCTGCAAGGACACAATTCTCAGTTACCACCTGGTTTCCACGGAGTTGCAGCTGCACTGTGCACTTGGAGGCATTTCAGGCAAGGCAGAGCATGGTGGCAAACATGACCTACTCCTCACCTGTCACAAAGTGAGACTCCTCATGCCTATGCATTGCCTTGCTTCTCATTCTCCAGGTTAGCTCCCAACCTTTGTTCCCCAATCCTGACCTCACATTTAATTTTGGATTAATATATTAAAGTATTTTTAAACTATCATTTTAAAAATCATGCCCAACACAAGTGTTTGTAGCTGTTACTAAAATAACTCAAACCCACTCTTCTATGTGCAATGTTCCTTTCTATTTTTCCCCATGTGTTGACAGCACATTGCACCATCAGGTTCTCCCATTTGGCACTTCTTTCACACAGGAATAGGAATACAGAGAAGAAACCTAAGAGTATTTTCAAATCCCCAAAGTGTACATGGGTACAACATTAGTATCCAAATATTTTTAAAAGAGAATTATACTTCAAATGAGCCTAAATATCCCTTAGAGGGTTTTGGTGGTTTTTTTTAAATACAGAAACAAACTTTGTTTCATGCATTCCAATTTTCACTTTAATTTTCAGAACTGCACACTGGATATTTTATTGCCACAGAGTTAGATTTTTGCTATCCAAGCAACATAGTGTAAACTTAAAACTCCTCTGCTCTTTTTGAGAACATTAACAGCTCGCTTTTATTTTAATACACTGTTTAAGGAAAATTAAAAATAGGAAGTGGTTGTCAATTCCAGGGGCATCATAACTTTCAGCACGTGCTTCCAGTTTAAGATGCACGTCAAGCTAAATTAATGCAGTGACAACTGACATGTTTTAATCTACACTTCTAGCAGGTTGCAACTGCAATAGAAAACTGCTTTGAGTGGGAAGGTCTCCTCTGCCTTCTGTTTTGTCACCACCACTGGGGGATGACACCCTCAATGTCACAAGCTAATCCCACTGAAGGTGGCACAACAAAGACTCTCTGTAAATTCAGCCTCCCAGAGAGTAAACCCCAGAGAGGTGGGGCCTAGGGATATTTTCCTTTTAAGATGGACACTTGAGGGAAGACAACTGCAGTTCTAGTCAAGTCATTAACGTGGACGCTGGAGATCCTGAGACTGATTCTGCCCCAACTCTGAATTTCTCAGTCATGCCTGGTGTCTTGGCAGGGGAAAAAAAAAGGTAGGTACAGACAAAAGTAGGGAATGTTACATGATTTGAGTCTCAATGCTCCAAGAGCAGCTGGTGCCCTAGTACACAGCTTGGCCTTACACTTTGTACAGGCAGACTTACCAGGATTTCCAGTTTGTACAGCGTCGCCAGCTCTCGCATATCTCTGAAGGGCTGCAGTAAGTACTGGTAGAATTGTGTTGCCATGGTGACCAAATCCTGATAAGCTTCATCTTCTTCTTCATAAACCTTCATCAAAGCCACCATTGTGTCAGCACTTTTATGCTGCTGCAGAACCTAGTGGGATAAAAGGTAAATCAGATTCTGCTGCTTTGCATCCGTGTGTGCTGGCTGCTCATGGGCTCTGGTGGGAAGGGCCTGGCATTCAACAGCCAAGACTGCCCATCGCACAGGAGACATTCTACAGCCATCCCAGCTGAAAATATCCTTACCACCACACTGCTAAAGGCACTAATTGTATTAAGAGACCACAAGGAACATCAAGCCTAGGGCTTCCACCACAGAAATTCTCATAGCTGCATGCAGATGATTTGGTTGCTGCTTTTTATGAACATAAACGGGAAACTTGGGAAGTCTGCATACCAGAAAGACAAGTAAGGTATTCCTGAACTAGCTCTTGCATTGCTCCCACAATTACTAAATGCCTGCCAACAAGAAATGAGTTCCTAGATCCAGAATTTCTGACTTAAGGCACAGAAAAATCAGAATTCAGGAACATGTTTCGACTCCTGACACACCCTGCAGTTAAGTTCCTTTGACATTTGTATAATTTGTAATAGCCTGTTCTAACCTCAGTTCTAGTGACATTACACTGTAACTTCAGATTTTTCCACAGAACTGCTGCCTTTCTGATACACTGGGCCCTATTTATTGTCCTTATTTGCTTCTATGACAGAATACAAACTTGGGGATTTCCCCTCACTGGGGATCTGTTTAATGGCACCAATCAAAGCTTCAAAGATATTTGACAGCAGCTAGCAGAGACAGCATGCTCTATGTGCCAGCACAGAGTGAGCTGGCTGAGAGAACACAGCTAAGTTCCACTGGGAAACACAGACCTTCCTGGAAGGACAGTGTGTGCTCTACAGCTCCATAAAGAGGGTAGGGAATGGGAGGGAGAGGGTGTGCTGCAATGATGAGAAGAATTAAAAACATAAGTTTGACTGTGTTGCAATCAAAAAGCACTGAAATTAAACATCACCTTTGCTCTTGCCAACTGAGTTTCAGTAAGACAGCAGGAACAAAGTTCCCATGTGTAGGGGCATTTCCCCAGGGATAATCTGTGGAAGTCGGCTCAAGGCCATTTCCCACCCATCCTGCCTGCAGGCCTGGCATGGGCAAGACAGAGGAACTGCAACACTTCTGAGAAAGGCCTCCCCAGGAGACTGGCAGCTCAGACACAGTCCTAGGGCCCACCTGCAGCAATTTCAGTTTGCTTCTGCCCTGCTGCTGAAGCCAAATGCAACAGCTCGCTTTCTGGCTCCCATGCTAAAAACAAGTACAGAGGGCTGTGCAGCTCCTGGAGGATGTTTAGAGTGAGTATAGGGGAAGTATTAGTGACATTTTAAAGTCAACTCATGAGAGAATTATTCATTACAGGGGTTTCAGCTTTTTTTTATGTGCTTTTGGGGGTTTTTTTGAGGGTGTGTGTGGTATGTGTACCACTTTGTCTGTTTTAAAGTAAAACTCTTGCTTTTACACCATCTGATACTCTTTGCATAGAATTCTGGTTCACCATCAGCCCAACTGACTTCTCTGGTTGTTGTAACTAATGTTCTTGTGTTTTTTCCCTTTGAACACATACACAAGAAGTATTTACACAATACTACCCTCCTCCACCTTGTACCAGTACCTCCTGCATTCTTCAAAATTAATTTCCTGGTCCAAAAAATGAATTATTTGAGGACATGGACATAAAAAGGGAAGAAGGATGCTCTGGTACTTAAGGCTGGTTTAGTGCCTATTTCTTGATCTTCCATAACTTGGTTTAGATTGCAGTATAATCAATTTATGTCCCTGTTAGGCCTGCAAGTACAACACCAATGTATGGCCTATTTAGTCACATCTAAATACAGCTGGAAATTGAAGAACAACTGGCACCAAGCTATACTTCACCACCAAACCCCAAACTGCCACACAGCTGTATATGCTTGTGTTGCTTGCAAAAGAACAGAGTGGCTATACTGTATTTCTAACTGGGCTGTGAACTGTTATAGTCAGTGACAGACACTGACTTTTATATACAACATGGTACATGTTCACATAAACTAAAGTTGGCTTTTAAAAACAGTGTCTTTCTGAAAGAGTAATGTTATTACAGCTGTTAAATACTGCAATAGGAAGCAGAAGGCTAAAGTCAACTGCCTTAACTTGCCTCCAAAGCTTGATCACTTCCATAAAATAGCTTTCAGCTTACTTGACCAGAAAATTGAGGGCAACAGGTACAAAGAAAACTGTAGCAGCAACACACTGGTGAGGTTGATGTATCTGTAACTATTATTTTAAGACACCAATGTCTTAATTGCAACCATGTTACTAGACACTATCCTTTAAAATCATCCTTACTACAAGGGGAAAGAAAAATCCAGCAACACATCTACAAGAAGAAACCTAAGGTACTAAAGGAAGAAAGGGCTAATATCATCATTACCTCATACAATCATTAAGGCAGACTTTGACACTTAAAAAAAAAAATAACAATTTCTCTGACTACAAAGAACTTATTTGGCACAGGACTAGGGTTAAGTTTGGTTTCAACAAAAAAACCTGAGAATCCCCTAGTTATAAGCATTACTGCAAACAGGTAGTCTGAGACCTTCATGGGGAGGTGAGAAAATTAGCACATGATGGTACTCTCCTCTTCGGTTACTGTTCCACCCATTGCACAACACTGCTGGATGTTTTTAGCAACGTGTTTTCATAGGAGTACTTGCAGCTTAACTAACTGCCCTGACTGCCCACCCAGAGCTGGATTTATCCCCCACCTCAGAAAGCAGCACTTACAAGACTCAGTACCTGAAAAAAATGAGCTGGTGGCCTCCAGACAATAAAAAAGCATTTGTGTAAACAGAAATCTGGACACCGGACAACACTATGAGCAAAGGATCAGTGACCTGGTCACCTTAGCTCACGTGAGTCCTCCCAGTGTGAGTCTGCCCTGAGCGAAGCAGCTCTTGCAGCAGCGTCACATGCAGCTCCCAGGTGAGCTAGGGGTGCTGACGCTCAGACAGGTGCAGCTGTGAGCTGATGGCCCTACACCGAGGGAACCCCCGTGCTGCCCGCAGGGAGCGCAGGGGCCGGGGGGCAGCAGCCTCGCCCC
>NW_008657728.1:0-216 GCF_000695815.1 Acanthisitta chloris | reverse complement strand
TCTTGCAATGTGGAAGAAGATGAGAGCCTGAAGGGATGTGAACTTTATGTTCAGAAACACAACATCCAACAGATTCTAAAGGAGTGCATTGTAAACCTCTGCATAGCCAAGCCAGACCGACCCATGAAGTTCCTCAGGGAGCACTTTGAGAAATTAGAAAAGGTCAGTGATTTTCAGGTGCCTTAACCATTATCCAGTTTTCAACTGAAAAAAAAA
>NW_008657727.1:0-8488 GCF_000695815.1 Acanthisitta chloris | reverse complement strand
AGTTCTTCATGTTATATGATCGTTTGTTCTGTGGACATGAGCAGGGTGAGATTGTGAAACTAAATAGTTATTTCCTGTTTGCAAAAAAGGTAAATGCACTGTTAGTGGGATGTGGGGACCCTTGGCAAATGCCATTGTTAAGACCATCTATTAAGAAGAGAATGTAAACTTAAGTAGTTGGAAACGGAGTGGGATTAAATACTCATAGCTGTCTGAAGGGCCTTTGCTTAAGCAGAGTCATCCTAGAGCACATGGCACAGGATTGCATCCAGATGGTTCTTGAACTTCATTTCCAGTGCAAGAGAATCCACAACCTCTCTGGGCAACAGGAAAATGTGTAACAGGAGACAGAGAGCTATGGAGTGGAAACAGTTGACAGTCAAAACCTGATTTGACATTGTTGTAAGTCATCCCTCTGGCATCCCACCTGTGCCTGGGACAGCTTGGGCAGGCAACAGTGCAGGCTGTGACAGGCAGGGACCCGCTCATCAGGTTTGTCTGTGCACATGAACTTACAGGGTGCTCACTCTCTAGCACATGCATTTGCAGTTTGTAGGGAGTTGCACAGGTGCACATAAAGATAGAGCACTCCTGTCTCCTTACAGGAGGGTATGCAAGTAGGGTAACCTGCATTCCCAGAAGAGTGTGTGCATTTCACCCGCATGTCCTGTGAGAAGAGGCAAATGTGCATATAACTCTGTGCATGTGGTCCCATTAGAGCTCTTTTGCATCTGTTGTAAAGGGTGTTTCAAAATCTGTAGGTGTTTTGAACGTTTTGTAGGGTCTTGCTTCACAGTTTATCTGTTATGTTACTGGTACTGATCCTGACTGCTGTATAGTTCACTAATTGCAGGTTAATTATGTCTAGTTTCACATACACGGTCAAAGAAGCATGTTAGCAAAGGAAGACAACCTGAAAGTACAACTGTACAAACAACTTGGTGTTGGTAGTTGGTGGTGTATTGATAACCTTCACAAGTCCACAGTCTTGGACTTTGGTTGAAACGGTGTTACAGAGATAATGGTTTCAAACTCTTCTCAGCTGTGCCATAAAACATATCAAAGGGCCCTTAGCATGGGTGGAGGAATGGGAGGTTGGATAGTCTTTAAAAAGATAAAGAAGTCACTGTGCATGTAGCACAGTGCTGAGACCTTTGCCAAGGGGGATTGTGGGCTCTGTATCCTTGCAAGTTTTCAAGACTTGGCCATGCAGAGCTATGGCTGACCAGATCTAATGTTAGCAAATCAGTAAACCATTTTGATCCACATTTACTTGCTCTGAGTGAAACTGCAGTTTTTCTCAGGAACAGTAGTCAAAGACAGAGATGGGGAAAGAATTTAGAGGTGGGTTACACAGTAAACACCTGCAGAGAACAGAGCATAAGAGGGAGGCAACCTGTTGGGATCTACTATGGTCAACCTGGTGTGGATTTTCATATTTGGTGTATAAGAGGGACTGTGAAATTTGCTAATGAAACCAAGGTGACACACAGCATCTGTGAGGGAAGTGTTGGGAATTTAGAAAGGAAGGAGTCAGCTGAGGAATTTGAGCAAAAGAACTAGTATGAAATGTAGTAGTATGGAGCTCAAGGTTATCATTGGTCTGACTAGTGACAAGAAATTCTGATACGTGTTGGAAGCTCATCAGGGTGTGTATGGGAAGAGTTCAGGATTTTAATTACGAGGGTTTAATGTCAACTCAGCTGAATCACAATAACATCCATGTGACTGCTGTTAACTCATGGTAAGTATAAACTGCATGTACCTAAGTGAGTCCCAATGAGGGAAAGGTACTTCACATTTGCTGAGCATGATGTTAGTGGCTGGGTTGATATCAACATTCAGCAATGTGTGTTAAGCTGCTATAACTTCATGATCTATCTGAGCCCCTGTTGTGTAAGATATTGTGAGCTATTAAGGTTTTGTAGCTGTGAGCAAACATCATTCTATGCATATAAATTCAATTTATATATTCAGTTTATTCAAGGCATATAAATATCTCAAAGGCAGGTGTCAAGAGGATGGTGGCAGGCTCTTTTCAGTTGTTCCCAGTGAAGGGACTAGGAATAATGGCCATAATAAACCACAAGAAGTTCCACCTCAGCATGAGCAAGAACTTTACATCGAGTGTGGCAGAGCACTGGAAGAGGCTTCCCAGGGAGGTCACAGGCTCCCTCTCTGGAGACATTCAGAGCTGACCTGGACACCTTCCTGTGTACCCTGCTCTAGATAGCCCTGCAGCAGCAGAGGTTTGAAGTAGATGGTGTCCAGAGGTCCCTTCCAACCCCATGGTTCTGTGATTCTAGGATGTGTGAAAATACATTTTCTGTGGAGTTAGCAGTAGTGTTATTGCATGACTCACTGATAAAATCTGGGAAGTGTGTTTGCAGTTTTGCTCACCCAGAAGGTTGAATTGAAAGAGATATGTACACAGGGTAGCTACTAGAACAATTAGAGGAATGAAAAGACTGTTTGCATGGAAGAAACTAGCAAAACATAGAGTGAAGAAGGCTTGAGATGGCATTAAATATTAGGAATGTAAATACTAGAGAGAGAAAGGAGCTATCTGAAAGCTAAGGATGAGATTATCACAAGAAGAAAAACATGAGAACTGGCCATGAATACTGGTTAAATGTAGAAACAGCTTAAATGTTGAGTCAGAGCACTGAAATTAATGTAGTCACTCAAATCTAAATCATTTAGAAGGCATGAGATCGCTACATCAAGGGGTTCTGTATGATGGTTTCCTGTGCCATCAACTGGCTGAATTTTATGACCCAGGAGATAGTGGATCCAGTCTTCTGTTTCATTAACACTAGTACCAGTATTGTTGTCAGTATTATTATGTTATTACATCTGTGTAAAATAACTTCAGTAAAGAATTCTTATTCTTGCTTTAATTCTTCCTGTGTTTAAATAGAATGTTCAGTTGCGGTAAACCCTGGAATTATTCATGTTGAATTTATTTCCTCATTATCTGTTGTGTGTGTGAGCTTTAGATAAATGGAAGCGTCAGATGAAGGTCAACAAAGTTGTTTTTGTTTGAGGATGCAGTGATGTCATTTTCCCTTCACTAGTTCAATTTGCAGTGAAATAGCGAAGTTAAATGGTTGCTGGCAAGGCTTTCTCTGCTCCTCCATATCTGCTCTCTGTTTTGACCTTAAACAGTTGTCAAGCTAATGGATTATATGTTGGGGTTTTTTTCTAGTTTTTCCTGGATAATGCTGTGATAGATTTTCCCTCAGTTCTTAATTCATCAAATGCAAGTTTTCCTAATTCAAGTAATCAGACACGGTGGTGTATACAAAACAACTGCTTTTTCCTACCGGTAAGTTCATTTTACATTTCTTTGTTTGTTTACAACAATTACACTAAACTGACTGTTGTCAGATCTGCTTAAACTTAAACACCCACCAGTTTTTAAGACTGCAGTAAAGGCTTGATTTTTTTCAGTCACCTACAACTGTATTTGAAGTAAGTGGGAAGTTAAAGGAGGTTAGTACTTCTGAAAATAGGGGGTTTAATGAATATCAGATTAAAATGGCAGGAAACAGCATGATAGCTAGGAAGCATAGCTCACCCATGCAATCATGCTACGAGGTATCAGGATAACACACAGCAAAGGTGACTGTGCACTGGAAGCCAGGTTGTTCTGCAGATGGGTTTCACAAGGACCAGTGGTAGACCTGTAAATATTCACTATTTTTTCATCATTGACAGTAAATGTGAAATCTGTGATTGTCACACTTCTGTCATCACATATTTGATTAAGAGGTGGGGTGAGAGAGATGGAAATACAACACTTACGTACCACTGTATAAACTTTAAAAAATCTCAGCCAATCTGAAGAAGACATGTGAGTGTGAACAAAAGCACAATGGCACATTCAAGAAGAGGGGGAAGGCCATTGCTGCAAAAGATGGGAACTGTATCCTAGAGAGCAGTGATTCTTAAAGGAATTACAAAAGGCCTGCAGTTGAACATAAAAAGATGTATATTGCATCAAATTGGTCATCAGTCTTTGGATGAATAAGCTGGTGGCAGCAAGAGGAGAAAGGAGATTATCTCTATGTTGAAATATTGAGACCAAAATGGTGTGTGCTGATTTTCACACAGTATGTTTTAAATGATACAGCTGTTCATTTTGTCAAACTAAATCCCAGGCACACACAAGAGCAAGATGTTAATTATCTGTAGAACTCCCCTGGAAAAAACCAGATACAATAACTGCAGCACTTAGAGATTTTCATCATCTCCCTGGTAAAGCTACAGCAGAGCATGAGTTTCTGTTTCTCATTATCAAGTTTAGCTAACTAAATACCACCAGGCATGGATAGGTGCCTACATCTTTTGGCTCTGACATCAAGTTATCCTTGTTGACAAAGAACTTATGCAGTCCTTCCCCCAGCCTCTGCATGTGCTCGTACTGACAAGTGCACAAATTGTTCCAATGCTTATTTATATTTGTTGCTTCTTTAAAGTTAGCAAGTTTTCTAGTCACCCGTTCTATTTCTTACTATATTATTTAACATCTTTTAAGGAATTGTGTTCTCTTTTCTCCCAGTATGTTCTTCAACAAGCATCTGACGGATAAAGTTTTCATAAATTATACTAATTATTAAGTTTCAATCTGATGGTTTTAAAAAAACCTCATGTGCCTTTTTTTGGTTATCCCATTTATAGCTAAGATGTTTGTCAGCTCTTCTCATGCTTGGCACATTTCTAGCAAGTCGTGGTTTATAGTTATGAAAGTATTAAAACACATTCTTTCATCAAAGAAACTTTGATAAATTGGCACCAAAATATATGTTAAAATTTCACTTCTGATAATAACCAATTAATTTAGGTTAGCTAAAGTTTTAAAATACTTTTTATCTCACTTTCTTTATAAAACATTTTTCAAATATACATCATTTTCATCCTCGGACAATGCATAACTCCTGGCATGAAAAAGCTATAAATTCCTTTTGAGTTATTTTTTTTTAAATTGGAAATAAAATTCCTTTTTTCACTAAATGAGTTACTGAATGCTTAAGCTGACATATGCTTGTTTTCTTAAATTAAAAATTCGATATTTTTAATCTGTGTGTTAGCTTTAAGCTTTATTCATGTCAATAAACTTTTATGTGATTTATGCTAGTGGACCTGACAGATCTATTGACTGTAGCATGTAAAATGAGTGAATAAGAGGTTTGGGAATTACTTTACCCCTGGTTGAATTAAGTTCATTTTGAAGCAAAGTAATTGATTCTTCCCCTCCTCCACCTCCCAAAATAACTTTTCTGACTTGTACTGCTTGCTTGGTTCTCTTTTGAAAGAACTAGCAAAGATTCTGTGGTAAGTTATAGGGACATTTTTGTGTTTAGTTTTGTTTCATTTTGCTATGATGCTTCTGTAGTTTCCATGTGATAGAAGTTAAGCCTGGTAGATTTCAGAATGTGCATATGTGCTTCTGTGTATTTATCTGTGATAAATGCAGTCTGGTATCAGTGCTGCCACCTCCACATATTAAATTAATAAAGGATATAATCCCAACTTCTAAAAGATGCAGTTTTGGAATACCCTATATTTAACTAGGAGATTCCAAAATTACTTGGTTCTCAAGTTTTTCCTCTATAGATATATGGGAGTAGAATCCCTTCGTTCTTCAGTAAAGACCTTTATACCCACGAAACTGTAGGTCTTAAGAAAAGAGGCCAGACACACTGGGCTGGATCCTAAGGGTGTAGGGCACTGGTACAAGGCAGCAGACCTGTGATCCCAGTAAGAAAAGCAGTCAGACTCTGAATTGGTTAAAATATCCTTTATTTGAGCTAGCACAAGAAGGAAATAGAGGATAGATGGAGTTACATCCCTTCAGATGCTGAGGGCTCTGAATCTCGTACAGCATCAAACAGTCGTCCAGCCAGGGACCGCATGAGTTACAGCTACTGTTTGTGGAGAGGTTACCCAGAATTTTCCTCTTTTGAGCTGTTAGAAGATTTTCTTAAAAGGAAACATTTCTATTCACTGTTTCTGCTGTCAGACAAAAATGACGTCCATGAGGACTTGCTGTTGCACTGTTGGATAAAGCTGAGGTCACAGAGGTGGCATCACCACTGCTACCAAGTGGAAGTTGCCTGCAGGCTCCTTGGTTGGCTTAGCTGGCTAAGGTTATCCTGCGGCCGAGGGATATGCCAAGCAGAGCATGGGCCTGCACCTGCTCAGCTTCACAGCTGTGTGGATTGCCAACTCTACAGATCTGCTTGTTGCTTACTGAAATCTTGCACTGCCATACACAGAGTCTGTATTCTTAAATGTGTGGCTGTGCAACTCTTCTGTAATGCACCAACCGTTGTCTGAAATCTTAATTGAAATTTTCAATCTATTCTGTGTATTCCTATGGAACACTGTCAGAAACTGTTCCACGTGAAGGATTTTTGGTCTTTGTCAAGCAGCATCCAGTTGTGGATTGAAGACTGCCTTTGCTTGTTTCTTTTTTGAAAGCTAATTTCACCAGTAGAATGCCTTACGGAGTGAAAAATGGATGGTGCTACTTTCACGTAACACTGAATTCAGAGCGTGACCTCCTGTGAAATGCAGCCATCAGAGAAGTTTTATTTTCAGTGATTCTGAGCAATAGTTCTTTCTACTTCTTATTTCAACCAGGTCTTAAGCAAATTGCAGCAACAGCAGAGATTGAGGTGGCAGATCAATTCCGTCTGCTGGGTGCTGTGAAAATTATTCTTCTTAGTGATCATCCAAAATTAGTATACAGTGATTCAGGTTCTGTCAGAAATACTGCCATCAACAAGTCAACAGGAGTCTGAAAATAGCATCTCTAGAAACAGAATGCAGTTTCGAGAAGAAACTTCCTTACACGCTCAGAACAGTAATTTTCAGGAAGCCTCTTTGGCAAACGTTGCATATTAAAGAGTAATATAATGATTCTAGTGATAATGTATTATTCCTGTTTCAGCATTAATTTTGATGCCCTAATCAATTTTGAGAAAGTATCCAGAGAAAATAGGAATTTATATTCAGCCATACATATTTTTGTTGATAGATAATTGAATGTGTTCTTACATAGTCATAACTCAAAGAGTATTTGACAGAAGGATTTTTTATATTTGTATTATGCATATGCCCTGTTAATAACTTTGTGTTTTTCATACCTTAGCTGTATTTCTAGAGTTTGTAAAATTGCATGCCTATGAGGTTCATAACAACTGTGTATTGCATCTATTTATAATTACAGCAAATGTAGACAATGAAATTGTTGGGTTCAGTCCTTTAGACATTTTACCTTGACCCTTATGCTAGCAAGACATACAGGGTAATTGTTGCACTCAAGCATGAGTGAAAGCTGTACAGTGGCACAGGAGTAAATCTTTTGTCAGTCTGCTGGCAGTAGATTCTTGAATTAGATTTCAACACCAGCAGTGGCGTCCTATGAATGCAGATGAATAAATCAGAAGTGCCAAAGGGTGAAAATTAAGGGAGCATAAATTAGGAGCATAATCTGGATTCTATTGAGCTTTGGGTTAATTGGAGCCTAATAAAAAAATGGATCTCTTTCATGAAATAACATCATCTGATTGTTGTTGGCTGTCTATAAACCACAGTGTCCCAGATTGTGATAGATTACATACTTCAGTGGTCAGTCAATAATTTGTTTTTGAAACTAGCCTGAGCATTTTATTATGTGTGATTTCCTACTCAAGAGCCAAATTCTAAATACTTTCTGTTTGATTTTTCTTTGCCAGTATTTTATATACAGCTGCATATTAGGGCTCATTTCCTGTTCTGTTTTCCTGAGGATAAATTATGAGTTGAAAATGGTAATAATGTTGATTGCATTGGTGGCCTACAATGTTATCCTTCTGCACACTCACGGGCCCATGCTGGATGACTACAGCAAATTTATGTATGCAATGGCACCTCTTAGAAGGTAGGTGGATTACTCCAGTCCTTCTGAAATTAGATGCCTACTGCAGTTCTTATGTCATGGAACAGATTTTATTTTTTTCTTTGTGTTTGGCTATGTAATCTGTGAGTCACAATTTAAAATCATTGTCATGCTGCAGTTAATATATGATTTAATGTTGCACCTCAGAGCATTAAAACAAATAAATCTGGATGAGGTGTTTAAATCACATACTATAGGGAAATAGAGTATGGTTTAATTTACATTGTTGTAATAAAGGACATTATGAAGAAGTCATCATTAAGGTAGTTAAGGCCTCAGGGTGAACAACATTAAGGCTGTTAAATGATATTTGCTGCAAGCCAGAGAAGATTTCCTCAGAACTAGTCCATAGGCTTAAAATCTTACAAATGCAGTCTTAGCTATTGAAAAAATTAGTAGACAAAGATTAGTTTTAATTTTTTGATTTATTTTGCTGTGCATGTGAATTTCTGTGTTAAGTTTTCAGTGAGACTGCTGAAATCTTTGGTACGAGCGGTAGATAGCCAGATGTCTTGAAGGAACCGCGGGAGACGAGTCTCA
>NW_008657726.1:412-3031 GCF_000695815.1 Acanthisitta chloris | reverse complement strand
CTCAGTTCAGGAGGGATATTGAGGTGCTGGAGCAGGTCCAGAGAAGAGTAACGAGGCTGGTGAAGGGACTCGAGCACAAGTGTCATGAGGAGAGGCTAAGGGAGTTGGGATTGCTCAGCCTGGAGAAGAGGAAGCTCAGGGGGGATCTTATTGCCCTCTACAACTCCCTGAAAGAAGGTTGTAGTCAGGTGGGGGTTGGTCTCTTCTCCCAGGCAACCAGCAGTAGGACAAGAGGGCATAGATTCAAGTTCTGCCAGGGGAGGTTTAGGTTAGATACTAGGAAGATATTTTTTACAGAAAGAGTAGTCAGGCATTGGAATGGGCTGCTCAGGGAGGTGGTGGATTCACCATCCCTGGAGGTTTTCAAGATGAGACTGGATGTGGCACTTAGTGCCATGGTCTAGTAATGACGGTGGGGTTGGACTCAATGATGTTTGAGGTCTCTTCCAACCAGGTTGATTCTAAGATTCTATGATTCTATATAGTAATCTTAACTCTCTGTGATAGGTTGATGGTTATTAAACCTATAAGTATTTGATGCCAATGCCAGAATGGTTTGGTGGCAGATAGGTGTGCAAGCCAAGATAATGGCTCTCTATGTATTTTCCCTTCGATGTTTGTGTAGAGTAGGTAACAGAGGAAGCTAGTGTTATAAAACTGTTGTGTCTGTGGTAAATAGTCAGTCAAATGTCAGTTAACAAGATATCAAATGTGGGATTTCTCTGGCCACAGGCCAGTCAAATAGCTCAGTAGTCAGCCTTATCAGCCATGGAGAGAAATACGTGCATTTAGGTCTCTATTCATCATCGGCTCAAATGATAAGCTAAACACAGCTAAAATATGCTCATGCTCAGAAGATGATTGTTTCTGCTGACTGCGTGTTACAGACATCTCAAGCTGGCGTAGGTGAATCCTATGTTGTGGTCTAATATAAAATCTATTTGTGTCTGTGTCCCGGTCCGATAAGACTCGAGAGTGTTCAATCTATTCCCCCAATGTGAATTAAGATACAAACTAGGTCAAAATAATGTTAATAGGGAGTGAGACTTTATTACCAAGTCATCAAAGCCAGGCAACATTGGAACAAACATTTCTTAAAGGTCCCTTGCAATCTGCTGCTTAGTTTTTTAATTGTGACATTTATTGGCATAAAATATGTGTCATTAATCAGTGATGCTGGTGAAAGCAGTTTCTTCTTCCACACTGGCAACTAGAGTTAGTCCATTACAGCTACACTGGCTGTAAAGGTCATGAGCTTAGCAAAGTAGCCTGAAGAAGCTGTATAAGATGTAGGATCAGAGAACCCTAAATCAACATAAAATCTGATGTGAAGCAACTGTATGCTGAAATATGCTTCTCAGAAAAAAAGGGCATGAATCCAAAGGGGTTTTCAGTCATGGCTAAGAAATGCTGGGAGTAGAATTTGCTCTATAGAGATTCATGTGTTTATATATCATACTCATACATTAAAACTAACACTAGGCATCCACCTGTCTGAAGCCTAAAAAGTGGGGTGTGTGAATGTAGCTGAGAGGACAAGTGTAACACATTTCCTTGTTTTATTTCCTTTAGGGATGGTTTTGCATTTCACATCCTTGCACTTTTCTGAAGCCCAAAGATGCAGTTCACCCTCATTCTTAAAGGATGACAGAGGTTGTTTGTAAAGGCTAAAAGAACTTTTTTTTTTTTTAACCTAAAAGAAGTGTTAAAAAATATGAGGCTAAATCCCATGGCATCTAATTAGGCAAAACTCATAATCAATGTTGGAAGATGACTGAGGGTGAAAAGGTAATGGTATGGAAGTTATAGGGGAAAATATGGTTGCTACTCCATGGACAGAACGTGGTCAGTATTTCCAACACACACCACCATCTAAGGGGGACTAAATGGAGAGTGGAATGGAGTGGAAACACCACAGCCACACTCTGTCAAAGCCCCTGCAGAGAAAGGAACTTGGTGGCACTTTCTAGCTGATAAGCTGCACAGCAGTTCAAAACCAAGGGAGGTAAAGGAAAATGTCCTGTTGTTGAACCAGCAACTGTGGTGAAATCTGTCTCCCTGGACTGATGCACATCCCCATCCCAAGGGTATTTCAGGTATCGTACTGAGATATCCACCCCCAAAGTACAACCACTCCTCCCTGAGTAAGATGTGTGACTAGAGCCACTCAAGCTCCAACTAAATGTAAAGAAATACTATAGAAATGAGTTCAAAATGGGGAGAAGTGGAGGAAGACTCCAGTGTGACTTCTGGAGTCAATAAACAGGCTGCATTTGTCTTTTCTCCCCCCCATAGAGGCACCTATTGAGTGAGAACTGTACTGTATGCTGAATCATTATCTCGAGCAGCTTTTATTGGGGATTAGAACATGTTAGTATATTGCTTTGAATTTATTTTTGTGGTCACACACAATTGCTGGCAATCCTCAAACCTTAACCTGCCACAATTATGTTAGAGGGGGTTTCTCTGCATGATGTGTGGCCCAGAACAAGTCAGCTGAACTGCCCTCTAACCTGGTGAACTGTTCAGTGAAGGGTGCCCATAACAGGACACTGACAGACTGATCAGGCCCAAAATTCTCAGCTTTGCTGGGATGCTGACAGACTAATCAAACACTAA
>NW_008657726.1:0-330 GCF_000695815.1 Acanthisitta chloris | reverse complement strand
GACTCCCAGAGCTCTTCAATAAAAGCACCCATATAATCATTCAGTGATTATGTGTTTTCTACGCTAACATTTTGGCGACCCAGATGGGACCTAACATCAGCAAACATTTTGTTACTGTGATGGTGACTAAGCACTGGTACAGACTGTCCAGAGAGGTTGTGGAGGCTCCATCCTTGGACATAGTCAAAGGCTGCCTGGACACAGATGTGGGCAACTGGCCCTAGGTGGCCCTGCTTGAGCAGAAGGGTTGAACCAGGTGACTTCTGGTCTCTTCCAACCTCACAGAGGTCCCTTCCAAGCTCAACCATGATTTTAGAAACATTTTATCCC
>NW_008657725.1:23614-41217 GCF_000695815.1 Acanthisitta chloris | reverse complement strand
GGTCCTCCTTGCAACCCTTTTTGTGGATTGGTGTGACATTCACCAACTTCCAGTCATCTGTGACCTCCCCAGTGAGCCAGGACTGTCGGTAAATGATGGAGAGAGGCTTGGCAAACTCTTCCTCCAGCTCTCTCTCATCACCCTGGGATGGATCCCATCTGGTCCCATAGATTTGTGAGGATCCAAGCAGCTAAGCAGATCTCTAACCATTTCCTCTAGGATTTCAGGAGGGCTATTTGTCTTTCTATCTCTGTCTATCAGCTCTGGAGTCCAGTTGTCTGAAGACAACCTGTCCTAGTGTTAAAAACTGAGGAAAAGAAGGCAAAGAAGGCAAAGCTTTTAAAGAGGATGTATGCACATGTAGTTTTATGACAGTACAAATCTCAGTTACAGACCTAGGTTGACTGTACACACCAGCATCAGTAGGACCACTTCTGAAAAATTCAGTGTGGGAGTTACAGGTAAAACATCTACACTGAAGGGGAATAAATGCTCTAAATAATTTGGGAAGCAGCAACTCTCTTGGTCTTGGTCACTTCACAGAATCACAGAATATTCTCAGTTGGAAGGCAACCACAAGAATCATAGAGTCCAGCTCTTGGCCCTGCGCAGGATATCCCCCGGAATCACACCATGTGCCTGAGAGCATTGTCCAGACATTTCTTGAAGTCTGTCAAGCTTGGTGCTGTGATGACTGTCCTGGGCAGCTCTTCCAGTGCCCAAACACTCTCTGGGGGAAGAACCTTCTCCTAATATTCTTCAAGGTGAGTTAAAGGAGGAAACTACTTTTCTCTGTCTTCATGTGCACACCAGTAGAAGATTAAAAATCAGAATGGCTAATAGTCAGAAAGTGCCAGTATTTTCTAATTAACCTTTCAGAATTAGAAACTACTGATGATACAAAATTCTCAAAAGGTGAAATTTCTAAGCCTTTGAAAACTAGAGGAACATGGGAGGAGGCTAGCTTAAGCTTCTCTGAAAAGACTCCCATGCTGTTTAAAAGACAGGTGTTTTAAGGGATTAGGACATCAGAAATAATTTTAAACTGACATATTTTCTTTTAGCACAGGTATGTATCCCTGAACATTTTCCTCAACCTTTTCTGAGGGGCAGCAGACTTTTACAAGCCTTTTTATCTTGCCTGCTTGTGCGTTTGTTGTTTGTAATTTTCAACTACTCCAAGATGATATTTGTTTTTTGTTTTCAGAGCTGGACCTACTTTAATAATGTACAAGAGACATGGGGTTTAGTTTTGCAAAATAAATTTGTGTAGAAAAAGATGCGTTTTGCAGTTTGCTTCCTTATTTAAGACCTTTCTTGGCAGAAGTGTTATGGTAGTAGATTTATATAAAATAGTTGTCCTTATTGTGTTACTATATCCAGTAATAATTTTACCCTTAAGGCAACCCTGTTGTTGCTGCACAGCAGTGGTGTGAACAGGGAGTAGCCATCACATGCTTTTATTTTCAAAATATTTTGTCTTTTGTGGTAAGGTTTGCTTGTGAGATGAGCAGAGGGCATGAGATGCCAGAAGTTACTAATGTTTTTCAAGAAATCCTCTGACAATTTCTTTTGAGAAACATTTTCAAACTTTCTTTCTGTCCTCCTCATAACTGTTGATTCTGGATTCTACTGAAAAGCTGTTTCTAGATCCAAGTGTTCTAGGCCCACTTTACATCTAGCATTTCCAGCACCAGATGTGAGTGGCAGCAGTTAGAAGGACAGCTGCAGAGTGTAACTGGTTGAGGCACAACAAAGGCAGCTTTTAGCAGAAGGAACCCTGAATCTGAGCTTTGTTACTGGAAGACTGAGATGAGATGTGTTACAAAGGGAAAGAAGACTGAAGAGAAAATTGAGGAGTGGAGAATTCTTATTCAAATTATTACTGCAAATTTCATAGAGTAAATTAGATTATTAAATAAAAACCCCACAACAAACCTAAAAAAACCAAAAAAGCCCAACAACAAAAACAACAACAAAAAACCCAATTAAAAAGCCACCACCAAACAAAAGAAAACAAACAAAAAGCCCCAAACAAAACAAAACAAAACCCCTGACAAACAAAGCAAAACAAAAAGTCCCCACAAGCTGTGATCTGGGATAAGTCATCTTGCACCTGTGGGTTACTTTCCTAATTTAAACAGATGTTTTTGACTTTGGAAGATTTTAAATGTGCAGCTATGTGCAGGTGCAGGTGTGTTTTCCAGTAGGAAAGTTGCTGTGTCCTTGGCAAAAGACAGCTGGATAATATTATACACAAGGTAAGTGCATTCTTTTGAAAGGCTTCTTTGCTGACTAGCCTTTGGATTTACATTACTGGCACCACTAGTCCAGGCTGATCTCACCTGCTGCTCCTTCCATTTCAGTTTTTGTTTCTATGTTGTGAAAGCTTACTCTCCTACTTCCAGGTGCCTGAATCCTAAAGACTTGTGCAAGTATTATAAACAACTTTACTCTCCTTATATAAGATGTAAGACTTATGTAAGACAAGTAAACAATTGTAAGGAATTTATGGTCTTGTTGGAACTA
Organism: Acanthisitta chloris; assembly: GCF_000695815.1. Classification (NCBI taxonomy): domain Eukaryota; kingdom Metazoa; phylum Chordata; class Aves; order Passeriformes; family Acanthisittidae; genus Acanthisitta; species Acanthisitta chloris. Next base: position 38,688 of record NW_008657725.1, on the reverse strand, counting down.
GAAAGTTACAGGGGGAATTAGCTGTTACTGGGTATTTGATGTAGTACTTTAGCCTACAACACTGGGTAATACAGGGGGGATTATGGTTGCTTATTTTTAAAGCTAAATATATCATTTTTTTTTTAGTGCTAATGCAGAGGCAAAGTCCCTGAGCCCAAAGACTGCCAACAGAGAGAAGTATGCAGATCTGACATGTAATTTCCATTTACTATTGCCCCAATGCATTCTTGTTCAAAGATATTTTTCATATTCCCAGGACAGGAATGAATTACAGTCATTTGAATTTGGATACCGGCTACTAAATAATTTATTCCCACTTAGCCATTCATTCCCAGCATCAAACTATCCATTCCAGTCATTGTAGTGGGGCAACTTCTTTTTATAACTGATGTCTGTACCATATGTCCAGGGAATCAGCTGAAGGTGGTTGGATTTTTATTGGAAATGAAATAAAATTACACATCTGCACTATTTATAAAGACTTCTAAAAGTTTGGTCTCAGCAGAAGCTATTCAGAAGAAGTATAGATCTACAGAGGTGTTTAACATAGTAATCAGAGATTGATGGTTGTTGAGATTGTGAACAAAGGAAAAGCTGTATTGCTTCTGGTTTTGTATTTTGCTAGAAGTACAGATGCCTTTTCACAGAGATATTTCTCCAGGTATTTGACCTCCCTGAATTTAAAGAAAAAAAAAAATAGAGAAACTAAGAAAAGTTACAGTCCTGGAGAACCGAGCTAAACAATCGAAGGTAAAAAGGCTTCTTGTAGGAGGGAACATTAAGTAATGTCAGCATTCAGGACTAGTAAATAATGTTATGGTACTCAGTTAAAGCCAAAATGCTTTCATTATTGTTTAAGTACCAGTTTGCAAATGTTCTATATTATCAAATGGAAGTCCACACTAAAGTAGGTCCCACCTTATTAGTAGAAATAAGCTGATGATTTTTAGCTGGATGCCTAGAACAATGGATTAGCATTGATAAAATTGTGAAATTTCTAGTATATTTGGCTCTCCTGAAGCTAAACCAATAATGGCCAGTGGGAGGATAACTTGAGCATCTGAATGTTTTGTTGTGGAAAAAAAAAGAGGCCCATAGCAAGTTCCTTCTGGTTCAGAAGGAAAAACAAGAGAATAAAAATTAATTTATTAATACACAGTTACAGCCTCTTCAGAAAGTGATTTGTAATTATTTAGACCTTTTGGGGGTTACTTCTGGTTCCAATTTCACAGGTTCTGCTCTTAAGTAAGGACAAAATTATTTCCATTCTTCCAAACCAGGAGTTTGATCCCAAGTGCAGAAAACGTGCTCATTGCCTTTAAGTGAGATTATTTGCATACATAAATATAACACATATTGTAATTATACCAAATTGAGTGCAAGCCAAAAGTTCTCACAAAATAGAGCTTCAAAGGAAGTGCTTCATCAAAATATGAATATATGTAGAAGAGTTTTTAGAATTTTTTGGTGTCAGGATTTGTGTCACTGAGAAAAATGAGAAGATGTCGATGTCCTTCATACAAAGATAATGAAAAGATGATTTCATTGTATATAGAGCATTGTTTGGCTGTATTATAAAAGACCTTGGCTTTTGTGAAAAATGATCTTTGATGTTTCATTTTCTTATGATCTATGCACTGAATAGAAATCTCTTCATGGACTAGTACTCTTAATGAAGGTCATAGATATATGGTAGCTGAATATATTAAAAAAGATTATTCTAATAATGGGGCATAAAAAAAGAACAAGAACTTTTCAAAACTTGAATTGGTACATGAACTCTTGGTGGGAAAAGAAATGTTACATAAGTGATCTGCCACTGCTGAAGTATAGCACAGGAAAATATAAGAAGTAAGACTTCTGTATTTCTCCATCCTGGAAATCTGTGTGATTAAATTCTCAAAGACCTGAGCCTCCTCAACCTCACTTTTTTTTTGGGTGCAAATTGAGTCAGTTTTCTTTCTCTTGAGAGAGTTCTGCTGTGTAAAGTCAAGAAGTTGGAGCTCAAGGTTGCTTATACATATGTCACAGAACCCTAATTTTTCTTGGCAGTGGTCTGGCAGAGCCAGGAGCATAGAGATCAGCTATTTTCTAATGGAGAATTAGAGAACTACTGGAGTAGCAATCTCCCCATTAAAAAATGAAAACAAAACCAAAACCACAAAGGCCAACACAAACAAAAAGCCTCACATGATGGGACTCTGATGTGAATGATGCTTGAAGGAAGAAAAGGCTTGGACTCCCTTCCCCTGACACTGCTGAATCAGCACAAGACAGCTTATCTACAGCCTTACTGATTGCCCTTCTTATTCCTAAAGCAGCCTGCCTGAAAAATGCCATAGATACCTCCTATTGGTATCAGGCTGAGGTATAATGGGCTGCTGGTTTCACCTTACAAGGAAAATTTTAAAATTCAGTTTTGTGGTAGCTAAGTGAGCACCTTTGGTTTCTAAGGTCTGTAAAACCATTCTTTTTGAAAGTAGTTGTTGAAGAATGAAAATCATGATGCAGTATTAAGTTATTACTCAGTTTCCTGTAACTTACTACAAATTAGGTGTTATTATATCCTCCAGGGTTCACTTGAAAGGAAGATTAAATTTTATCTGACTGCTGGGCCAGGAACAGGTACAGCCAGGCTAAGTGAGGAAACTTTTAAGACGTGGCTCTGCAGTTTTCTTTACGGTTTTGCAATTTTATTATACTTGATTTAATCCACTTATTTTAATTTGAAATGGAATATGAAATCAGACACTTTCTGCAGAACATAATATGTTAACAGCCTGGGGAATTATGGCTCTGTTGTAGAGCAGATGGAACAGTACAGTCACGCTGCACTCTTTGCTGTGGTCTGCCCAGCCTCTGTGAAGCTCATGCTGAAGAGGCACGTTTCATTTTATGCAGTAGCTGCACACATAGTCTGTGATGTTAAACCTCAGGCACAAAGTATTGTGCCAGGATGAGATAATGATCAGTGGAGTTTACCTATAGGTCTGAAGGAAGCTGTCTACCTTCCTTCCACTGTTCCATCATTCCCATGGGGTGTGCTTGAACTCAGGCATTGATTCTTGGGGATTTTCTTTCTCTTAAGCTTACTAATCGTCAAAAAGCATTTATCTTCCCAACGAGTCCATTTTTCAATGATGTCAGGGATGAAATCTCTTTAACTCCATTTTGCGTTTGGGTACCTGAGAAATTTAGGTAAGGAGAGGGTATGAACTGTGTGCTGAGCAAGCAAGAGGCTGTCTCAGTGGTGAAGAGCAGGCACTGCTAGCTAAAAGGCTGCTGAGATCAGTGGAGAGCTGAAGTGGTCAGAGAAGTCAGCAAAATTTGCCTCTCTTTAATTTGTCTGAAAAAGGTAAGAAGCCTCATCTAAGATATCGTAAGTGATGTAAATATATAGAATTATTGAACAAACCTCTACTTTTCCACAGATCTCCATGCGTTTGCTTTTAAAATAAATTACTGCTCTACCTTCCAGTGAATGTCCCCAGGAGAAGAGCAATTATGTTCCAAAACTTTTTACCAAAGTTCAAGTCTAGATTCTAAAAAAGCGATAATTTCCTAGAAGTTTCCTTCTTAAATGCTGAATGTGATCTAGCTGTTCCTGTCATCCTGATACTCAGTGAATTCTTCATGAAATTGAAAAGATGTTGACACTTACTCTTCAGTGGAGAAATGTCTCTGTAGAGTTTCAGAATGCAGATTGTGCTCAAAAGAGCATGGATATGAATCAGCATACAAAATAAAACTGCATTAAATGACAAGGAAAAACTCAGTTTGGGTGCAATCTAGTGACATTTAATAGTAATGCCGTTGCTTAGTACAGCCACTTCACTGTCTGTTTAGAAATGCTTCTTAGCTTCTCTTTAATTTTTCCTACTTTCTTTTTTTTTTTTTTGCCATTCCTTCAGGACTTCATTGTGTCTCACCATGGATTAGACTATGAGATTTTGAACTTTGTTTTAGAGAGTATGTCTTTTTCTGTACATGCATGGTATTTAGCACACTAGGATTTAAGCCCATATACTTTTCTGGAGAGCTAAAAACTGTTCCAATTACAAATCAGCAGTAAAAATATCTAATAAACTTGGCTTTGTTTTCAAGAATTAAGAATCAGTGTACACAAATTTGTTTAAATGGTTCATGTACATCTCATGCTCTTTGCACTGTGGTTTGGACAGATTCTAATGGATCAGAAGCTGTTTAGGAGGGCAGAGTGTCCTCTATACCTTCTTAATGTAAACATGCCTATAGAATACTACCTCTGGAATTAGGTAAGATCAAGCTGGCTAGGTTACAGTTTGTACAGAGTATTTATTCTAGCCTTTATGTCAAATTTCAATTCAAATTCTCACAAATGAGCTTTAAATTCCTGGAAATGCTCATGGACAGTCATCATGAGGACAGTGTGGGTGTTGCCATACTTATATTGATGTCAAGATTGCATTAAATCCCTACATACAGGCATTACAATCCTGAAATAGTTGATGTCAGATCCCTCAGTTGTCAGCAGCAGTCCTCTCTTACCAAAAATTCCACTTGGAATTGTGGCCAAGCCCTTGAAAGGGCACAAGATATTAATAGTAATGAACTCTCTTTAATAAAACACTGCTGATCTTGAAACAGGTCATACTGGAAGTTCTGGTGTCCTCTTAACTATTGTCTTGGTACATGATCACTACACATTTTTAGCTGGTATGGCATGAGCAGTGAGTGTATGGTGCTCGTGGTGAAAGTTTGCTTATAAATACAGTGCAGCACAGGAGGAGGAGGTGCAGTTTCTGCTTCACTGTCCACTCAGTATGGCTCATTTATTTTCAAGGCACTGCAATAATAACCTTGAAGGGTACATTGAAGAGGCTGTTTTTGTAGAGAAATCTGGGGATAAGGGACAGCTGAATGTGCTCACGTTGGTGACCAGTAATTTTCAAGGATTTTTTGAGTCAATCTATCTCGTGATGTCTGTTCTAGCTGTGTTGTTTTTAAGGTGAAAAAAGGATAAGAGCTATCAGAAGACTACAGGTTGTCACTATGCTGGTCTCTTTATCTTCCTAAAAAGACAATGGAAGTTAATGGCTCTCAAGCCTATTGTAGAGAAAACTGGTATTTTCAGTCTTTCATTTCTGGCTCATATTTCTTGAGATTTCTTGAGAATACTATTATTTAGCATATATGATAAGAGTTATTCTACTACAACAATTCCTGCTAAATTGAGATCCTGGGACTTGATCCAGCTAGTGCTCAGCTGATATGCCTGAGAAAACAACTAGCTTGTTTCTGTGTTCAGCATAAATATGGTCTAGGATTAAAAAGATTGTAATAGACATTTGAGAGCAAGCTGGGAACTAAGATCATTATTTGATCTTTGATTTTTACTGTGGAAATTAGAAGACATTATAAACAAATCAGTTAGTGATAGATGAATGAAGTGGTGCCACCTTAGAGCACTTCTCAATTTAGTGTCTTATTTTCTTCATAAATCTCTTCCTAAACATGTGTAACAGGACTGTTCAAAATTTTTAGTGTTTAGGACTTTTTTTTTTCTAGTGTTGCCAGAATAATGTCCTGCTGAGAAAGAAACCTTTATGCTTAAGCTGTATCCCTCTGGAAGTGCAGACCTTAAGCAGGGAAAATAAGGTGGCTGGAGAAAAGCTGGTAGTGTAACTACAGAAAAAGGAAGTCAATCAGTTTCATTGCTGCGGGAGCTATGGCTTATTGCTTAGTAGAGATCCCAGGGCAATGGAAACTGATGGAGAGAGCCTGAGAGACATGTGATGCTCAGGGGTCCTGGGCTCCTTCTGCTCCTGCTCTTTGTATTGCCTTCTGCTGAAATCCATCCTGCCTCCAGCTGTGATCCCTTGGCACTCTGGTACTGTTTGCCTTCCCAAGCTGACAGCTGTGATCTCCTATGGAAGGGGTTGTAATATTAATGGAGAGCAGTTTCCATGCTTGGCTTTCCACATTTGGGAAAAGAGATGCATGTGTGGAATCTTTCTTTATCATTAATTTTGTTTCAGTTCCAAAGGATGGCCACTCTTTGCTTTGTGCTGATTATCAGGAAATGAGTTGAAGCACTAGTCCTAATGAGAGCATTAGTCAGTGTATTTTTATGTTTAATTTATAAACCCCAATGAAAGTCAGATAATGAAGTGATCGAGCATTTTCAAATAAAAATGTTTTGTTGTAAAAATGTCTAATCAGTGAAACCACAGCTCTAGGGACTCCTTTTGCCAATAAAACCAGAGGCATCACCAATGGTAAAAATGCACCACCACTACCCATACCTCTCTTTCTTTTTGTCACTCTTTTGATAATAAATTTGGAATGAAAGCTCCTGAGTACCTAAGCAAAAAAAAATCCATAAACAATTTCTGGTTTGACTTACAATACTTTCATACAGATTTCTGAATGTTTTACTAAGGGCTTTTGTTGCTTTGTAGGTATTGGGATTTGTCTTGTTATTGGGCAGAAAGGGCAAAGGAACAAATTACAGATACAGTTTTAATACCCACATATATAAAACTTGTTACAGTCAAACAAATAAAGGTTCTGAAACAGTAGTTGTTGCATGTAGCAAATTGGAAGCTGATTAACCTGCTGTTAATGATGACCTTGTGAGTAACACACCATTGGGAAGTCCAGGACTGATGCGATTCAAACGATATGGGAAATTAATTGCTATGAAATAGTGATATGTAGTTCAAAACCAATTAAAGTGGAATGTTTATTCTGAATCTTTGTTGATCCACAGAATGAAATAGTTTTATAATCTTGTAGGAATCATTTTGTGTGCTGACAGATGTTTTGGAGGAAGGAAAGGCAGAATAAGAAAACATGCATTTTCCAGGTGAGATTATAGGCAGATGCAGGAATGGCTAAGTAGAAAGCTCTCCCTTGAATTTCTGCATTTGTGACAATGCCCAAATAGAGCTGTGTTTATCATTCTGGGGTTTTCATAGGGCAGATGCAAATATTTTAACAGTCTACTGTAAATATTGCTGGGCTTAGTGATGCTTTTCCAGATAAGATCAGCATGCAGGTTAAGTAAGGCAACAAAAAGAATGAAATTATTATGGGAAAAGCTCAGGTAAAGTGTTTTGTGGAACACCAGACCATCTCCACAGAGATTTTTTTTGCCCCCTGCACTATGAATACTTCTGTTTGTTTTTTAGGACTTCTTTTCAAGGCTCAAGCCCTCCTTGGAATTTTGTTTTGATAAATGTGTGTGCAAATAATTGTGAAGTCCCTGCTGAAGTGTTAGCATTGACAAAGCTCCTGCTGACACCTGTAAGAGTTTTGTCTGACTCAACATTTTAGGCTTTACTTAAAGGAATTGAAGAAAACCTGAAGAGCACTAGAAACAAGCAAGGTGAAGAAGAAATTTATTATATGCAAAAAGAAATTCTGCATATTCCACAGCAGTGAACTAGATTGAACCTGTCCTTCTGCAAATGAGATCGAAGAAAGGAATGCAAAGACCATCCAGTCTCATCATCCATGTCTAAAGGATGTGCAGGAGTGTTTCAGTAGGGCTAGTGCTGCTTGAAAAAGCTGGACTGTCAGATATGTTAGTTCATCCTTTCAGGTCACATTTTAGCACAATTACAGGAGTAGTACTGCTCCAGTCTGTAGAATCTTCTGGAAATTCTTTACATTTTGCACATTATTTATTTTTATTTTTTCTTGGGTTTTTTTTGGCTTTTTTAAAATAGTTTGGAAAATCATAAAACTAAAGTCTTCTTGAACTTCTCTTGTTCATGATTGCATACATATTCTGTATGTATATCATATCACATTTGAGGCTTTCAGGAAAGAATCGTTGCTGTCAAGCTGAGCAGAAGAAGTAGAACAGGTCAACAAGGGAGCAAGTTGCATTCTGTCCTCTGTATCCCTCTGCAGGGACTGCATAATGTTTCAGGTTTCTCGTCTCTGTGGGTCTGGCAGTGCATAGCAAGGAAAGAAATACTGGGAAATGGTGTTTTCAGGAGTATGTGTGGTCTGTGTTGCATGGATCCTGGAACCATCCACCATACTGTGATGAACAGATGTGCAGGTATGTATGGGGTGTGCAGTTAAGTCCTCTGACCTTAACTTGGGAGGGAACATGTTCAGATAGACTATAGTTATGTGTAACATACCTCCATTAAAATGTTTTAAAGTAGGCTCATTCTTACAGAAAGTAGGAAACTTCAGAGTGTCCTCTGTGTAAAATTAACAGGTGTGAAGAAATCTCAAAAAGATTTGGATTGCATTTGCCCTTTTCCTTGTATTGGAGAACTTAGCACGCTGTTTGGATGAAGGGCTGAGAACAGGAACTTGAGCGTTAAAACTGGTAGAAAACCTTTATTGCAACCTTAGCTGAAGATGCATGGAGTTTAAAATCAACTTCTATGTTAATTCATATCTTAATTGCCTTACTGAGAATATTTTCTTGTCCTTCTGTCATAAATACAAGTCTAGAAAAGATTGTACTCACATAGTTTGAGCTGCCATACTGACAGAATATCTAGGCCTTGCCTAAATTCCTGTTTGAGCTGGAATGATGTCTTTAGAAAACTGGTGATGAAAGATTTTGTTGTTGACAGATTCCACCGTAATATTTGGTAGGTTTTTTGCAACCACTATTGACTGAAATGAAATTAACTCCTTTTGCCTGTTTCAAATGGAATGTGATTTATCCATTGCTTTATTGTTATTGTCCTGACAGAATGCAGCTGTGTAGTGTTTCACAGAGTAAAAATGGACTCTGATGTTCCTTGGATTTCATCAGTTAGTATGAGTGAAAATGAGAGTTAGAAGCTTTTAATGTCATCAGAGTGTCCTTAGGGAGCAACCAGACCACAGGTATGTTGGATCTACAGCAGGCTGGAACATGGGGAAGTCAGGCAGCCGCATTCAATTCCAGATGTTATGGCTACATTATTCTTGTGTTTGGCTTCAGGTGTGGAATGTCACAGCAGCCCATGGTAGAGATGGAAATGCACAGTCCCCATGTAGGAGGAGGTGAACAAAAGCACAGAAGTCAAGGCAACAAAGTAAACTCCAAATACTTGGGAACTGATATTACTGCTTCCAATGCATGGAGAAGTCCAGCAGGTCTTCAGGATTTTACACAATGCTGATGGGGTTCATGCCATCACTGAATGTGGAGAAAATACACTGACCAGGTCTTCCACAGCCAACAGCTTCAGCAGCTTCTCACCAGGCCTGGTCTTTTCTAGTGATAGCTGAACCAAAGAAAGTGGTATGAGAATCATCAGCTGGCAAGAGGAAGCCACCACAAATGCCATTTCTGCCAGAGATCTGGTGCAAATATTGCAAATAATATATAGATAGCAGTGATTCCAGCTGGATCAAAGGCACCAAATATTTCCACCTGCAGTCACCTAGTGGGTCTCTGCATTCTGGACAATTGTCAGTCAGGCAAGGATATGTCAGTCTCCATCAAGCCTGAAACATGCTGATCCTCAGCCTTGCTTAATTGCCATATTCCTTTTTTCCTTCAGGCCTTTATCCTGTTCATGTTGTAATTTTCTCTTCACTCCTTTAGTTGCTATTATTGATTTAAATTCTGCCCTTTTTTTAAAAAATGTTTTTTAATATTTCTTATCTTACCTGGCATAAGCTTTATCATGCTCTGTCACAGCTCAATAGTTGTTTATCCAATAAAGCTAAATCAAGGGTGAATATTTATGCAGTGGCAATCTGGGCCCTGGGTCACAGTAGCTGAACCCCAGACTAGGGTTACAGTGGCATGACAATAGAATTACTGGTATCTTGAATTCTTTTTAGAAGTACCTCATGTAAGCCTTCCAAAAAAGCTTCCAAAGGTGCCTTTTCTTGGCAGTTTTATTGCATATTACATGCATGGTAATGCACATGAAGTAATGCATTAAAAAAATCTGGATCTTAACAGGAATGGTGCACAAGCAAAAATATCAACTACCAAAATGTAATTAATTGTTTAGAAAACCAGATAAACCCTTTGTTCTGGGATTCTATTTTAGTTTTACTCTGATTTATTGGTGTGTGCTTTTGGGGGAACTCAGCATTCCACTGATCAGGACAAATGTGGCATTAGTATGAGGGAACAATGTTCTTGAAGATTAGGATTCAAAACTTCAAACCAGAAGAATCAACACTAGAATTGGAAAGGTGAGGTTCAAGCAAAATCTCAACACCCTCTTTATGCCTGATATGATCTCTTGGGGTTTTAGGGGTTTAGAAATTGTTGGTACACAGAATCTGGTCATAGCTAGAATCATGAAACTGAGTTTCCATGAGTAATTTTGCTTACATGTTTACATAATTAATTATAGACTTTTTCACTCCCCTTGTGGTATTTGTGAGCACTTTTGTGTATCAGGAATATTTGTAGATAGCAAGTATCAGAATAGATTTTGCTGCAGAGAATGGAAATGCTTTTAAGCATGCATGATCAGCCAATTTAAATTAGGAAGTAATTGTCCCTTGCCCTCTATATCACATGGGGCTGGTAGAACATATAGATCACATGATATAATAATGTTGATATGATATAAATATATCTTCTGATAACAAAATATAAGTTAGCTGATAAATCTTTTCCTTTTCCATACATTTTCAAGCAAAGAAGGCAAGGCCTATCCCTTCAAAAGCAGTTAGGGAAGTGTCAGCCTTTAGCTGAAGGTATGATTCTGTAGGATGAGTGTACATGTTTGTCAGTGTATTTACTCGCTGTTGGTATGTGATGCTGAGGAATACACTGCATCTCAGAAAGACATAGCCAAGGGAAGGAAATCTGCACATTAACATGAGTCTGAGGAGAAAAAATGTGTGACTATTTCTGCAATTTAATGTGTTCCAAAACCAGTGCAGCTGTAATAATTTCCAATGAAATGAAAAATGGAGCAGAATTCATAATTACTTCAGGTGGACCAAGCTCTCACCTGTAACTGATATTTTTGCCTTGACTGTATGTGTTCAAAGCAGGGCACATCATGTTCCCTGTTGCTGCGGTTGAGGGGAAAGCACCTCACTTGAAAGACAGAAGCAGCAATATGTTTTACTAAGCTAAAATAATAATTTGACAGAGTTCAATAAGTTCAATGGAATTTATGAAATTTTAACACTGGTTTGACAAGATTTAATCAGCTTGATGGTAAAGCTAATCTTATTAATTGCTGCATGGAAGAAACATACGAAGGAAATTTGAGTTAGAATCAAGTTAGAATGATTCATACAGAGACTAGAGATGCAAAGACTAAAGAGGACCTTCCTGTCGACTTATAAAGTTCAGAGTGGATCCCCCTCTGCTTTCCAAGCTCCCTTTGGTGCCTAGCTGCTCCAATCTTAGTCTCAGATGTGGTAAACTGCTGTTGTATCATGGAATCCAAAAAGTGTTTGTAATAATATTGACTAGATACTTGAGTTAGTAATATTTCATAGTATTAATTCAGTACTCTACCAGTCACTTACCAAGGACCAGTTTCAGGTAAGTCCCTGCTCAAGGGGAAGGTCACCTGGCATGCAGTGCAGCTGCAATTCAGGGAGAGCTCAAATTGGTCCCAGCCTGATGGCAATATTTATGGAGTTAAGTAGTTGGCTTGTTAGTCTGTAGTACAGACAAGATAGTTGTCTTTGTGTTAGCTCTGGCATCTTGTCCTGTACTGTGGTTATATTATACTTGTAGGATTTGAAACTACCTTTCGAAATATATTTCATGACACTTTCATTTCCATATATGATCCAGGGGCTTTTCAGCTCATCAGTTCATCCCAAGACCATGGCACATGATATGGAATTTAACTGTAGCGTAGCTTTTCTAGCCAGATAAATTAATACATATGCTGTGGTCATGAGTGTAGAGGACTACTTCCACATTGTTCTAACTCAGACAGATCCTGATATTCTGCCAGTACAGATTGTACTTGAATCCAGTGGCACTCTGTGTGATAAAGCTTGGGATGTGCAATCAAATATTTCCCTGCCGTTGTCTCTGCACCTTGTTCACAAGGCAAATTATTGTATTGAGCTCAGTACCCACTGGAACTGTGTTGATATGCATGAGCAAGATATAAAATGGGAAATAGGGTTCTTCAACAGAAGTTGATTTTAATAGAAGCCCACAGGAGAAGAGAGAGGCAAATTCTGAAAAGTGAGATGGAGTTCAGTGGTAGCTGAAAATGTCTGTTTCTTCGTATGATAATATATTAATATGATTCATATGAAAATATAATTCCAAAATGTGTAATCTTCTGGGATTTATCAGACATAAAAGAAGTCTGATAATGATTTAAAGTAGAAATTCTCACTACTAACTTCACAGAAATGTTCCTGAAACAAGGTGGGTATTGGTTTAATGGAATTACAGTAAATTTCATTATAGGAAAAGGTGTCCTTGTTACACTGAAGTTTATTGCTTGTTAATTGTTCCATCTCATGGTATTAATGCATGACATTTGAATAGATTCAGCTTGAAATAAGACTTGTCCAGTTCCAGAATTTATTAGTTACAGTATCAGAAATAATTTCAATATAAATAAAGACTGTTAAAATTGACTCTGTAAGAAACAGACATTGCCTGAATGTTGTCCAAATCTGCCTGAATTCCAAGGAAGATCTAAATGATTTTAGTATAATCTGGGTGCACAAGTTTTTAATGCTTAGACTTTCATAAAGTTTTAAGCTTTTCATTGTATTCAAAGTCTCATATCTTTGAACTGGTTCCTTTTCAAAATTAGCATTTATCCTTCTATTCCATTTACGTTGTTTTGATCATCACATTTTGTATTGGGAGGAGGTGTTCTTACTAGGATCCTCACTTCAGTCAATGAACGTTACTCTTTGAATACTTTTTCACAGCACTGGAGTGTTTTTGAAAAAAACCCAGGTCTTTGTGGTTTTCATCAGGTTAATCTGTGGTAAATTTTTCATAACTCTGTTTCTGCCTCCTAGGATTTTGTACTATGCTTAAGTTCAAGGTATTTGTCTGCTTCAGCTAGTTCTTGAATACTGTATGCCTATTGGAATTAACATACAGTGTGATGCTGAAAGGAAGCAGTTGTCAAACTCAACTAGAAGCAATTAGCTACCTGCGAAGCAACATCATTTTGTAAATTCAGTTTCAGCTAAATTTCAGCTTCACAAACACTGAAGAACCTATTGCCACACAGTGTCATTCATTTATTATGCCTGAGAAATATTTCAGTCATCCTTCTCTGAGGAGTTGGTGCACAGACACAAAATTTAATAGCATTTTTGAAGCAAACTTTAATTCTCCAGGTAAGTAACAAGATGTTTTTACTTGGAGGTTTTACATTTCTAATTATAAGTGCAATGCTATGACATTAGTGAGCCATTACTATTTTTTTTTTACAGTGGGCAGCTGTTATAAAAAGGAAAAGTTGTTACTTTTCATAAGGGTTAAACAAAGAACCTAAAAAAAATATTTAATTATTTAAAACAGCAGAAACCCAGGACAAATGTTGGGTTAGCTTGCAAATAAGGAATATAATGAGGAAGTTTTGAATAGGATTTTAAAATAGCAACCCTTAAACTGTATCAGTGTATGCAAGATGTCCAATTACACGGAGCTAAAATAGTAAAGGCTTCATCAATAGTGTATTTCTTTTTGTGTTTGGAGTCAGCGTATTTTCTGTGACTGTGGGATAGCACTGCAGAATACCACTGAGAATGGAAATGAATCAGAATATGCCAAACATCTTGAATGCTTATAGAATGTAATTCCAAATGGATTTGTTTTCATAGTTAATTATTGCAGTTCTTAAAGTAAAAAATTTTCAGATGTCCTAATTAGAATAACTATATAGTTTCATTTTCTAATGAAAAGAAAAAGGGCCAGTGGGGAATAAACAAATTTGAAATAATGAATAAGAAACAAGGAAAGGAAATTATGTTGAAATGAAGCATTGTTGTGTTCCTTATTTGTTCTGTGACTGCTTAATGATGGTAACTCTAAGCTGCATCCCTGTACACATGAATAATGCTGTACACATCCATTGACCAGTGCTGATTTACAAGGGAAAATTTACAGAATTAACTAATGAAGGAATGATAAATTAAGAACTTGTTCTTACAAATAAACTAGATTGGCTACAAGTGGATCTTTGAAACTTGTAATGCTGCTACAAAAAGGTGGTGTGCACGGGAAGCAGATAATTTTGTTTCCCTAAAGTAAGTTCAGTGCAGGAGGTATTAATGTAATTCCTAGTTTTCTCTCCTCTCAAGTTTGATGCTGTTCTTCTTCAGCTAATTTTTGTGAAGAAACTGGAAGGGAGCAGGCATGCTCTGCTGAGTACTATGTCACATGGGGTAACTCTTTTCACAACCATGTGGAGGTTGCTGGTACTGTATAGTGATGTGTCTTACTAGTCAGCTGCCTTTGGACATTTGTGGTGACTGTCCAGGGGTGTCTTCAACTGGCAGTGTGGATTCCCAGGTGCTGAAGGACACTGTAACACCTGCCACTCTGATATTAAGAGGAATAGGGAAACTGCTTCAGCTTCACAATTAACAATTTCCCTTGTATGCAGGTGTTCCTTTTCTAATCTGATGTGCTGGCTCTGAGATTTATGAGCTCCACTGCACAGAGCAGCTGCTGTCATGGGCTGCAGACATAGAGCTGCTCTGAAAGGCTGTGCAAGGGAACATAGGAAACAGGAGAGGAAATTGAAATGGCAAGACTTTGGAGATTGTTGATGAGGCTGACTGATAACTTACACTCTGGAGGGAACCGTAGGGTGTGTTTCTGCAGTAGGGAAAAATAGGCAATTTGAAGAGAATATTGGCAATGGCAAACATATTTTCTTGCTGTTTATTAATATGCATTCTGAATGTCTGTGTTGGTGACCGTTAGACCATTTAGAGACATTAGAAGGAAATGCAAAACCAGGGAAACATATCTGAAGTTTAGTGTTCACAGCTTCTGAGAGTTATCTGATTCTCCTTTCAGCTACCTGTTCACTGTATGCATTGCACCTTATGGGGGGTGAGCTCTGTAGGTGAGAGGCCTCCTGTGCAAACCCCTTGGACAGGTACTTCTCCAAATGAACTTTGCATCATGTGTGTCAGAG